>NC_056725.1:1318158036-1318415536 GCF_019279795.1 Protopterus annectens | reverse complement strand
TATGTGCTTATATTCTGATTCTGGTGAGAGTAGGAGCAGAGTGCATTGATTCCTGACTCTTTCTGGTTGAAGGATGAATGTCTGTGCTTAACGTACCTGATTGGTCTGGTTGCTATTCAAGGCATCTACCAGAAAAAGGCTACAAGCTTGCAGACCCTTGCATCATCTGGCACAAGACTGTGGATCATCAAACAGGACATGGCCTGTTTCTCTTCTTGGGATTGGTGTTAAAATTGTGCTCCTGGTGAGAGAAGAAGCAAAGGAGTATTGTATCCCAACAAAGTGAAGCTGCATTGAGACTAGCAGTAGTAGTAGCCAGGCAGTAGCTATTCATGCAACTCCCCTCTTGTCATCATTCTTGACAAGCTAATTCTTTATTTTTCAGTAAGCTCTGCTTGATTTCTTTCTAACTTCAAAATATCTGCCTAAATACTTCATCCTTAAATTTTCAGGGTTTACATATTAGATTCCCCTCAAGTGTTTGGCAGTGCTCTGTACAAACTCAGACACCTTGAGTGACATTTTTCCTGTAAAAGGAATATATAAGGAAACAGCTCCAGTACTTAGTAATTAATAACCATCCCTCCTAGCATGTCTAAAAGTCAGTTCCCTGTGCTTTCTCCTATTAACCTGGTGAACTTGGGCATTCTGAAGCAGTGTAGCAACTGCCTAATGTACACATAAAACCCTCTCCTCTTACCTCTCAACACTCAGACTTGTGAGAGATGCATGTATATATCCAAACTGGAAGCCATCCACCCTCAAGCCAAGTCCAGAATAGCTAACTAAGAGGAGAAGGTCAACACCTGCACCACACCTTATGCAACACATAGCCATCCACAACACCCACCATCACAGCTCTCATAAAAACACAAACCACACACCCACCTTTGAAGAGCCTCTCAATAGAAATATATCCAAAGAGCAGAGACCTCCAAGCCAGAAACACACTTGACCAACACAACACAGCACAAACCACAAGACACATAGCTCACCTACACAGTGTGCCCCTCAACCTAAGTCCCAAAGGCAAAACAGCTTTCCCAATACACTAATAATAGGGGACTCAATAGTGCGCACACTGATGTCCCACTCACTAGGTTGAATAAGGAGAAGTTAATAGTCATCCGTCTATCAGGTGCCAAAATCTGACACATAACACATGCACTCAGGTCACTCCACAACAAGTACAAGTATGACTCTGGCACTGTCCATGTGGGTGTGAATGACCTGAGTTACACCTAACTGGACTACATTAAAAGAGACATTGAGGAGCTCTCAGATTATGTGGCCCAGGCAGGTATGACCCTAGCCCTGAGTAGCATACTACTGTCACCAAGAATGATACCGCAGCACAAGCACAATATGATTGACTTCAACAATTGGCTAAATTTCTGGTGTCATTCTAAGGGGATCCAGTATCAGTCTGCTTGGGATAACATGATTGACAGACCTCGATACTTTGCCAGAGATGACCTGCATCTGTCACCCCTGGGTTTGTGGATACTGGGTAAAGCTCTTGCCCCCCCCCATAGTACCTTTTTAGGTGATGTTCCAAATACCAAATTACCACTGTAACAGCTATAAATAAATGCAAACTGAGGGTCATGTTGCTCAACGCTAGAAGTATAAATCTCATGATGCACTTGCTTGAAGCACTCCTCAAAGTGGAGAACATCGACATTTGTGCTGTAATGGAGACTTGGTTTAAAACAGCAGAAAGCACCCCTGTGTTGCCAGGCTATAACTATTTCCACAACTTTCGGCCCCAGAACATGGACTGAAGCTCCAAAGGCAGTGGTGTCTCCATATTCATAAAGGATATGCACACCTCCAGACTAGTAGCCCAGCATAACACATCTGAGATACTTCAGGTACAACTAACATTGGTAAGACGGCGATTCAGGTCGTAGCCAGCTATAGGTCCCCAACCATGTCCCAAGACTCTCACTCCATGTTCCTAAGCATCCTGGAAACTATTAGGGTCCAACTCAACACTCTCATACTAGGTGACTTCAACTACCTCTGCATCAGCTGGGAAAACTACTCATGCACCAATACACTGGCCCAATGCTTCCTGGACCAGCTCATTCTTACCCCCACTAGAGGAAGCAACATCCTTGACCTGGTTGCTACTAACATGGGCAACCATTGCTCTACACCAATAGTCGATTCCTCCTTGGTTAGATCTGACCACAAATTAATCACTATGGAAATCCACATCTCACCCACACCCCCTGCAAAGGTAACCACCATGAAAAACTTCTCCAAAGCTGACCTTGGGCTCCAAAAAACAGAGGTGGATAACTTCACGGCACCCATGTCAATGGAAAATAGATACATGATTGCTGAATTATACACCAATGCACTGTATGAACATGTACATAAATGCATGGAACTAGCCCATATCCAAAAGAACCAAAATGCTCTCCTCCAAAAAAAAAAGAAAACAAATCTAATGGTCCCCTGGCATTAATAAACTCTGCAACAGAAGGAAGAAACTGTTGCAGAAAAATAATGAAGTCCCAAGACTGGAAAAAAACCCTTATTAGCCTCAACAAAATGTTGAGATCCCTCATCAAAACCTTTAAAAGGTTATGAAGGTAGAATCATGGATGACACTAAAAACAACCACAAAGCCGTCTATAGCTATATCAAGAATCTCCATGGCAATACCCAGGTTTCTCTGAGTTACTGCACAATGGTACCTCCTATACTGAGCCAACAGATATTGCCAACATACTGGCTGACAGATACAGTGCCAACTTTTCCCCTCCCACCCCTCAAAGGACCAATCACAATACCAGAGGAATGCCAGGCACCCAGCATTACTGCAGCACAGGTTAAAGCTGCATTGTCCAAGACCAAGAATACAGCTTCCCTGGGACTCGGCAGTATCCCTGGATGTGTTCTACATGAACTGCAAAGTGAACTGGCACCACATCTGTGTGCCCTGTTCAGTCACAGCCTCACCTCAGGCTTTATCCCTACTGAATGGCGCACTGCTACAGTCATCCCTCTCCATAAAGGGGGAGTGACTACAGACCCTGGGAATTATCACCCCATTAGCCTGAGGAGTCTGATATGTAAGGCTATGGAGCGCATCATCATGGACCTAATTAATAAGGATATAGAGAATCTCCAAATTCTAGATCCCATACAATTTGGTTTTGTGAAAGTTAGATCATGCCTGCTTAACCTGGTCGACTTCTTTGAGTCAGTCACCAGAGCTGTGGATGAGGGCAAGGCAGTTCATACAGCCTACATCGATCTAGCCAAGGCCTTTGATACCATTCCCCACTCACCAAACTAGGCATCAAACCCTATATCACTAGGTGGGTTGCAAATTGGCTCATACATAAAACCTACAGTGTGAATGTAGTAGACTCCAAGTCAGTCTGCCAACCAGTCATGAGTGGAATCCCACAGGGATCAGTCCCTGGGTCCTCTCCTGTTTGGCATCTACTTCTCAGAAGTCCAGGCCAACACAGAGGGACTCTGTCTGCCCAGGTTCACAGACAACTGCAAGCTGAGACCCATTATTAACTCCCCAAGTGATGTAGACTTCCTACAGAAAGGCCTCACAGAGACCAATGACTGGTGTAGAAACACACACCGGAGGTCAACCCCTTGCTGGTTAGATCTGACCATAAACAAATCACTTTGGATATCCACATTCTGCCCCCACCCCCGGACAAGGAAACCACCATGAAAAACTTTTCAAAAGTAAACTTCACGTTACTTAAGACAGAGGTGGAAAGTTTCAAAGACCCTGTGCTAAAGGATAATGCTGTCCAAGCTGCAAAATCATTTACTAATGCATTCTACGGGCACCTATAAGAATGCATGGATCATGCTGTCCCAAGCAAAACCAAGACTCACTCCTCCAAGAAAAAGAAACCAGTCTGGTGGCCCCTGCCATAAACAAGCTATGCAACAGAAGGAGGAAACTAGTACAGAAAAGAGTAAAATCCCAAGAAGGGAAGACATCCCTGATCAGTATCAGCAGGAAACTACGATCCCTCATAAAATCGTCCAAGGCGAGCTTTGAAAGAAAACTTGCCAAGGACTCCAATGATAACCACAAGGCATTCTTTAGCTATGTCAAGAATCTAAGTGGCAATGCTCAGATCTGCTCAGAGTTAGTGCAGAATGGCACAAAATACACTGAACCAACCTATATTGTCATCATCCTGGCAGACAGGTTCAGTGCAACTTCACCCCCCTCTCACCCCCAAAAGGGCCCATAACCATACCAGAAGAATGTAGAGCCCCTGAAATCACAGACACTCAGGTTAAAATAGCCCTCTCCAAAGTCAAAAACACAGCATCAATTGGACCGGACAGTGTACCAGGCTGTGTCCTACACGAGCTCAAAGATGAATTAACCCCCTCACCTAAACACACTGTTCAAACTCAGCCTCTCCACAGGCTATGTACCGATAGAGTGGTGCACAGCAACAGTTATTCTGCTCCACAAAGGTGGAGTCACAACAGACCCCGGGAATATCGCCCTATAAGCCTGACTAGCTTGGTCTGCAAGGCTATGGAGCGCATCATCATGGAACTCATTAACAGAGACATTGGGAACCTCCAAAAACTGGACCCTACCCAGTTTGGTTTTGTTAAGAGCAGATCATGCCTCCTAAACCTGGTGGACTTCTTTGAGAAAGTTACCAAGGCTATAGACGAGGGAAAGGTGGTACACACAGCCTACCTAGACCTTGCAAAGGCCTTTGACACCATTTCCCATTCTGGTATTATAGACAAGCTCACCAGCCTGAACATAAACCCCTATGTCACAAGATGGGTTGCCAATTGGCTCATGGACAGAACACACATGGTGAGAGTTGCGGGAGCTAGGTCTTAATCTAAACCGGTTACTAGTGGCATTCCCCAGGGCTCAGTCCTAGGACCCCTCCTGTTCGGCATATACTACTCAGAGGTACAGACAATCACAGGACTATGGCTGACCAAGTTCGCAGATGACTACAAACTAGGGGCTATAATTGACTCACCAGCTGACACAGACATCCTCCAAAAGGGTCTCACTGAAATGGATACCTGGTGTCAAAATCATGGCCTCAAGATAAATGCCAAAAAGTGCATAGTTATTCCCTTTGGAAATAACAAAGTACCCGCAAACTACCACATAGCTGGTAGTCCCCTAAATACGGAAAACTTAATAAGGGATCTGGGAACCCAAGTAAATAGTAATCTCTCCTTTGATAATCACATTGCCAAAGTGATTAGAAAATCCTTCTATGTGGCCCACCTAATCACAAAAGGGTTTACATCCAGATCAAAAGAGGTCATTGTGCCCCTTTACTCATCACTCATCAGATTCATCATAGAGTACAATGCCCTATTTGGGATGTACCTTACAAGACACCTGCAACAGCTGGGAAGACCACAGAAGTACCTCACCAAGAGGATCACTGGCCTCAAACAGATGCCCTATGCAGCTCGACTGAGGAAACTCCAGCTGTACTCGGTTGCATACTGCCTGCTCAGAGGTGATCTCAGCCTGACATATAAGGCCATCTCCAACCCAGAATTGATGGACATGCTCCACCTAAAGAAAACCTTATCCCCTCGAGCCACATGCTCAAGGGATCGAAACCTCACCACAACAATAAATAGGATGAGGGATAGATTCCTGTCCCAGAGACTTCCCATGCTTTGGAACATGATTCCAATCTACATTAGGCAGAGCTCCTTGCTAGCACTCTTCGAGAGAAACCTTGATGAGTGGATGGGAAACAGAAATTTTACCCCGGGGATCACTTCAGTGGATCTGCTGGACAGAGGCACAGGGAACTAATCTAAGGGGGTGGCGAAAGCCAACACATTCTGGCTAGGCTTATAAATGCTTTCTGGCAGATAGCCTACTACCTACCTATGAACCTGTGAACCTATGAACCACACACTCCAGAGACCTCAACCTCATTACCACAATCAACAGAACATGCTGGAGGGACAAGTTCATAACCCAGAGATTGCCATGCTCTAGAATAGACTTCCCATACATGTCAAGCAAAACACCTCACTGGCCCTCTTCAAGCGAAATCTTGATGAGTGGATGGAAAATAGACAGTTCACCCTGGGGATCACTCCAGTGGCTCTACTTGATAGAGGCACTGGGAACTAACATCAGGCAGTGTGATGCCAGAGCACTTCTATGGGCTAGGCTTGTAAAGGCTCCATAGCCATTAGCCCAGTACATACCTATGAACCTAAGTAAAAAATGAAGCTTCACTCTTTGGGCTAGCTGCAAGAAAGTTCTTAAGATTTTCATGCCTCTACATCCTTCATGTACTAACTCACATTCTCAGACTTGGTTCAGAGGTCGAATGTACAATACAAGTGGAAGGCACCCAAGTTCTGACATACTATCTGAATGTATGGTACTCTTGACAGCATACATCCCATAGGTAAGAAATACTGCACCAGTGATCAATAAAAAACTTCTGCCCAGCAGAAAACTCATTACCATTGCACTGTACTATGCTATGCAACTTTTAATACATCATTTAATTTATTTATTTATTTTACATTTATTTACCAAGAAAGTATGACTAGGATAAGACCAATTTTCCATGGAAGCCTGGGGAGAATAGCTCCACAAGTAGAAATTATACAAAAATTATACAAGATTTACAGAAAGGAATTACATGCTATGCTATTATAGCTGACATTTGTGTTATACAATCATCTGATATAATTCCTTATTGTAGTGTAGACATTGTTGTTTCTCAAAGTAAGCTGAAGGAGGGTTTGTAGGAGGGAAATTGGATAGAAAAAGATGAGGTTAGAGATTATCTAGACATGAGAGAGAGCATAGATTATGAGGTGGTCAAGAAAAATTATGACCAGAAACTGTTAAAACTAGTTAGTCTAGAGTCGTACATGAGCAAGTCCAGGTGTCATTAAGATAATTTTTAAGAATCTTTTTGAACTGATTGGGATTTGTATTGGTTCTGATGCTGTGAGGTAGTGAATTCCACCTTGTTGGTACATGATGAGAAAATCGGGAGTCCCCTGCCATATTAGTGGATTTGGACACGTAGTACAGATTTATTTGTTGACCGAATACTTCAATTTGTGGTATGGGGCTGGAGAATATTTAGAAGGGTGTTTTTTTTTTAGGTTGATATACCAGTTTGTATGTTAAGGTTAATTGGTTATAGGATAGAAGTTGTGGGAGTTCTAACCAGGTGAATGTTTTAAGGAGTGACAGCGGTGGGTATGATGTGGGCAGTTGGTTGCAAATTTAACTATTTTATTGTAGCATGTTTCAAGTTTAATTAAATCTGTCTTGTTAAGGTTGGTGAGAATTGGAGAAGCATACAGAAGTGTTGATATAAGATGTGTTCTAGCAATGGCAACCCTAGAGGTTCTAGTTAGATTCTTTTTATTTCTGTAAAGAGTAGCCATTTTTTGTGAACTTTCTTAATTGTTTGTGCTACATGATTTTAGGTTGTTATCTATTATTACTCCTAGCAGTTTTGTTTGTGAATCAGCATTAATTTTAGAATTATTCCTAGCTGCGATGTAGAAGGTGTTGGGGAGAGGATCTTGTGGGTTGGAAAATCATGAGATTTGTTTTATTGGGGTTGGGTGTGAGCTGATGGTTAGAGAGCCATAGCTCAGTATCTGAGAATGACTTTTGAGTTATATCATGGAGGTGTTGCAGGTTATTAGTGGCACATGGGAGGTGTTGCAGGTTATTAGTGGCACATGTAAGTGCTGTGTCATCTGCATACTGGACCGTTGAAGCCAGTGGGGTAGCACTATGGAGGTTGTTTGTAAAAATAGTGAAGAGTAGCGGCCCCAAGAACTGAGCCTTGAGGTACTCCTCATGTGACAGGAAGAGGGGGATAGGACATTAAGCCATTTTACAGATTATTGGTTGTCCTGTCGATAGCTTTGGAACCATGGAAGTACAGAGGGGCTGAGGTTCAGTTTGGTTTCAAGTTCGTTGAGTGTATTTAATAGTTTGGGGTGGGAGACAGTATCAAAGGCCTTTGACATGTCTAGAAAGACTGCAGAAACTATTTTACCATTGTTTTTGAGTTGGTTGATGGTACTGGTGAAACTGAAGAGTGCAGATGTGGTACTATGATAGGGCCTAAAACCATGTTGACATGTTGCTAGCATGTTGTTGAAGGTAAGATAATGAATCATTTGGAAGTGGATACATCTTTCGAGGAGTTTAGATAATGTAGAGAGTATGGCAATCAGTCTGTAGTTGACCATCCCAGAGTAACTCCTTCACAGTTTATCACACCAGGCTTTATTCTGCAAATAGGAGTTTTATGAATCAGATACTCCAGTCTCTGTCCTGTTTGTACTGTTGTAGTGCATTAATTGATAAGAGATTTATTTGTTACTGCTCCTGAAATAACATGAAATGAAGCCACTGAATACACGTTAGCAGCAGTTCTTAAGATCTGTGAGACATTGCCACATTCTAGGGATTGAAATTACAGTAAACTTGCACTGTATGTGCAGGGCCCTTGCATAGGTGTCTTGATAATGAGCAGAATGTTATGCTGAGTTCTTTGATTAGAGCGCATATAGCAGTGCAAAGGATTACACAGTAGTGGAGTGAGTAGCATTTATACCTCCCAGCAACAGGTTCTCAATTTCACTTCTTAGCTGCATGTGTTCTGGGCGAAATGTGCATGTTCTTTCTATGTCCTTGTATGTTTTCTTCAGTTGCTCCATTGTCTTCCCCCTATTAAAGACATGCAGTAGGTGGATTAGTGAACCTAAATTGTCTCTATGCATGTATGCAGTATGTTTGTGATGTGGAAGAAAGGCCTGGCAATCTATTTCCCTTCCCTTCTTGGTTAGCAAACTCCATGCTGGGTAATGAGTGTTCATGGGTCACTATAGGACCCTTGTGTGATTCATAAGTATGGCAGGAGAGATCGGGGAGTGATGGATGCAGGTGAGTACCAGTGTGTAATATTACCTGTCATTCAGTTAAGTCAGCTTTATGTCACTCAATAGTGTTGTCACACTACAGGACATATGCTTATTTTCCCAGATGTCTTGGTCCAAACCCAGAAAGAACAGTTGCATTTACAAACTAGTTCTTATTTATTGCTTTTTGTTGATCAAGTAAATCCCAGTAGGCCTGCAGAATAATTTCTGGGAAGAGCCCAGATAGTATTTATACAAACACAAACGTTTGATTAGGCCACTGGAAATGACCCTACTTGCCCTTCACTTTGTGTATGAAACGTTTTGGTAAATAACATGCAGATGTGGCTGAGCAGGGAAGCACAGAATAAGATATGTTTTTTTTCTATTGATAACTGGAGAATTCTTGCATTTTTCCCCGTTTGTGGTTGTCTAATATTGTGGAGAGCTCAATGCCAAATTTGAAGACTCTAGTGCTTTTTGTGAGTATAAATCATATAGAAGATCCAGGAATGCCTCAAGTGTGGCACCCAGAACACTGAGAATCAGATCCTGCATGGGCAATTCATTCTAGAATGTGGAGAGGGTTGCAACATTCTTACATGTCACTCTTGAATGTTGAATACATAAAGATATAGCACAGTATGCTTGCATTGTCTAGGCACTGCAGTGGTGGTGCCAGACAACAGTAGTGTAAAACTTTATTTTATAATTCACTAGGTTTAAAGCTCCAGGCATCACATTTTCATGGATATCTCTGGCAAGTCTGAGAGATTAATGTCAAAACTTTTGAATGCTTATAGATTCATACATATTCCAAGGTTAATGAGTTATTAACATTTATGCCTTGCCAGTACCCTCCCCCCAAGATGCACCTCCTTTCTCTAGGAGGGCCATCCCAGTCAATCCCTGTGTAAATTTGTGTATATCTATCCACTCATCTTGGTTATGTTTAAAGGAAAGTAGTGAGTTTCACTGGTTAACATGCAGGGTAACATTACAGAGGTTTGGGAGGCACTGCATTGTGCCTGTCACACCTGTCACTTCAATGTGTTTTATTTATCTGTTGGTGAAGATTTAAGTCCCTGGTTCTAGTCCTGGCAGAACCATTAGTGCTGTTGAGATATAGAAAGTCGAGGCCAATCGAGTCTATAATAGTCTGTAAGACAATGAATAAGTGAATAGTGCTTTCAGCCTCCGGGACTTTAGGCTTGTCATTTTTATTTTGATTAGGAACCTTCATGGTCTTTCTAATTGTTTGATATACTTAATGAGATACATCCAGAAGGGGAGAGTTGTGCACAATAATTGGGCTGATAAATGGTGAGAATAAGGAAGTGATTACTTCTTCAGATCTTGGTGATATTCTTTTGGCAATTAGCTATGTTAAATATTATGATTTCCTGACATCCATTGCCACATAATGGTCAAAAGAGAATTACCAACACAAGTTCCTAAGTCATTGACTGCATTTTCATTTTAAACTGGTGTGTTGTCTATACAGTATGATGAAAGAAGGTGTTGTCTACCAAAAGTAACAGTACTAAGCTTTTTAGAATTTAGTTTGAGTCCATTTTTATTACACCAATATCTTACTTGGGAGACTTCTCTTAGGAGGCTTTGAGCATTAGATGGTGACTGAAAAACAACTCCCAGTTCGTAGTTGTCTGCAAATTTTGTTAGCCAGAGGTCTTGGCTCTCTTTGTTTTGAGATTTGAAAAGTAAATCCTAAAAAGGATGGTAACCAGCACAAAGCCATGAAGGGCAACAGTGCGACCGCAATACTTTCTGATGAGACACCTGTAACTTGCACTGTGTGGGCTCTATCTTTCAGCCAGTTTGTTATACGTCATACTAAATATGGCTTCATATGTAAAATATTTAGCTTCTTTATAATGCCATCACAGGGAACAGTGCTGAAGGCCTTGGCTAAATCAAGATATGCCACATGTCCTATATGGCCAGAGTCTTCAGCCGCCAGACCTCTCAAACGTCCAGATTTTCACAAAATGTCCAGATTTTTGCCTCGTATTTTGGTCTATTCCTCAAAGATTTTGTGGCTTTCTGATATATCATTGAAGACTGAAGTCATAAAGTAATGTCAGACATTTGAGTTTTAGACTTCATATCCTTCAGAAAATGCACTCTAATCTAAAACCCATTATTCTAGATTCTAGCAACTTTATAATTTTAGAAGTGCAATATTTAAACTCTATCCCTGATTTCAAGCCTTTGTCCCCCTACTATTTTTGGCCTTGTCCAGATTCTTTGCTGTTAGAGGCTGAGTGGTATGACAGCTTCTGTAACCCTTTTGTCAATGTTTACCAGATTCAATAGGTATAATCGAGCAAACAAGCCAGAATGTTGGGGGTTAAGTCTAAATAGATTTTTGATGTTGCTTATGTGGTCGGTTATAATGTGATTCATGCATTTGAAGATGAGGTTTATAAGGCTAATTGGTCAATAATTACCCGGGTCAGTTGTAAGGTCATCCTTATGGAAGAACATCACTACTGTTTCATCAAAGGCAAAACCAGTAGCTAAAAGTAGGTTAAACAATCTACTGAGTGCAAGTAAACAACAAGTCTTGGTGAGTGCCTTCATGAGGTCACCCATGTTTTTCACAAAATGTCACCAAGATGACACTGATATATAGATTGTATTTTATACAGCATATACCATGGGTAGCAGGTTAAAAAATAAAAAAGACAGCTGGATGCACAAGTCCTAGGATGAAAAAGTGCCCAATCCTGGTAGGTGCACTGATACCAGGATAGGAAAAAATGACAGTGTAGAATCCTCAAGGCACAGAAATATTCCTACAATGGGGCTAGGTCAGGCCCATGGGGAGGACCCCCCCCCCCCATTGTAGAAGGAAGTAGCAATCCACAAAAATCACAAAAACTGATAGGCCAGAAAAGAGCAATACAGATGATAGAGTGGACTATTGAGGATAAGAAAGAAATTATGTATCGTTACTGTTATGCAAGAAGCCCAGAATTTCCAGACAAAAGATATATGAAAAGGTTAACAGAGAAATTAGATTCCACAAGAAAAACTGTCAGAACCTTAAAATAAAAATGTGTGTTCACTAATAGAACAGATCCAAGAAAAGCACTACATAGACTAAGAAACCTTGAGCTGTTTGAAAAAAGAAGAGACTGAGGTAGTGTGAAAAGTTAAAGAACAACATTTAGAGAAGTAAAAAAGAATTATGGACATGGAAAAGAAACAGAGATCTGATATGGTGTAATATTTATGCAGAGAAGAAAGCCAAATTAATCAGCACAAAAAAGGTAGCCTCAAAGATATTTGAAGAGAAACACAGGCAAAGGCATCCAGATATGGAAAATTTCACAATACAAAATAAGATCACAAAGAGGAAATGTAGAATGGAAGATTAGTCAAGTACAAGTCAAAAAAATAAATAAAAGCTAAAGTTATGGAATATTTGCAAAATGAAGGATTCAGTGTAGAATGTCTAACACAGGTCATATCACAGCATGATGGAACAACTAGTCCCCAAAGGAAGGAGAAACAAGAGGAGCAGGAGACGTCTGAAGAAGAAATATGGACATGGGAAAGAAAAAGAGATTTAATATGGTGCATTATTTATGTAAAGGAGAAAGCAAAACTAATCAATGCAAAAAGAGCAGCACCAAAGATATATGCAGCTATTTTAAGAAATATTAAGTCTCACCTCCATCCTGCTGCCCTACTTCTATCAGGAGACATTCACCCTAACCCAGGATCAGTCTTAGCTTCATCCTCCAATAATGTTATTTCTCCCAACAAACATGGCCCTACCCCACCAAAAAACACATCTCATTCTTTTCTATGAATATTTGAAGTATACCCAATAAGATTAGTGAATTCCATGCCTGGGTTGCCAAACATACCCCAGATGTAATCTCCCTCACAGAAACATGGCTGAAATCACATATCCCAGGCAGTGATATTCTTCCTCCAGGGTATAATATACTTCGCCTTGATCACCCAAAGAAAAAAGGAGGTGGAGTCGCCATCATCTACTCTAACCCTCACTTGTACTAATGAACCATCCCACCATTCACCCAGCTGAAATCCTAGCAGCAAACCTTAAACTCAATAACATCTGCACCATTACAATAGTAGCCATCTATATTCCTCCAGGAAATAATATTCCCCTGCTAGAAAACTTCCTCTCCTATCTCACTGAATACTACTCAAATGAATTAATTCTCCTTGGTGATGTAAATATAAATTGGCTAGCTCTAAATAACCCAAACTCGGCCTCATGCATTAATCTAGATACCTTTACTCGACTAATATCTGAACCCCCGCACTATAATAACTCAGTAATTCCAAGTACTTTAATTGACTAGATACTAGTATCTGACCCTTCTTTATACCATAACCCTGAAACCCTACCTAACACTTTTAGTGATCACTCTCCAATAGAAGTCACTAGATTCACTCCCCATTTTAACACATCTCATAGTTACATAACTTGTCAAAAACTTTCCAACTTTTCTCCTGATACCTTTAAGACCTTTCTCACTAGAATAAACTGGAATCACCTTAAAAACCTTACTTTGGATGAAGCGGTCCAATCTTTTAACTCTATCTTCCTTGATATATTAAACTCTCTTGCACCTCTTCACACTGTTAGAATAAAATCTAAAATATCCCTATGGCTCTCTAAGGAAACCTGCACCCTAATGAGAAATAGGGACCGCACTGGAAAATCTGGATGAAATATAAACTCCCCTCTGACTTGAAGTTCAAAGAACTTAGAAACCTGACAAAAGTAACATTGCTAAAGATAAAAAGAAATTCTATTTTAACCCTCTTATACCACTAAAATCTAATCCCAGAAAGTTTTGGAATTCAGTCAACCAAATACTGCACCCAGGTAACCCTTCCTCCCTGAATCCATACCCAAATAAGACACCTGATGAAACTGCCACTATCTTTAACACCTTCTTCATTGAAACTGTAACAAAGATGGTTAATACAAATCCTCCTCCAGCTAAGGATCCTAATCTAACAGTTGAATCCTCTAGTTCCAACCCCTCCAAACCCTTTTCTTTGAAATCTGTATCTACTACTTACATCAAATCTCTACTCTCCAGACTAAAACCCTGCTCTGATTCTGCTGATAACAGTCCTTCCTACTTCCTCCAACTAGAGCCTATAGTCTTGCTTTTCCAGTATTCATCTTAATCAACTGCTCTATCTCTGAATCAAAAGTCCCATCCATCTGGAAAGAATGCTATACATTACCTATCAACAAGGGAGGTAACTCCCAAGAAATCTCTAATTTTAGACCAATAGCCATTCTGTCACCTCTCTCTAAACTACTTGAAAAAATGTATACATAAACTCTGCAATACCTAACACAGGAAAACCTACTTACACTCACTCAGCACTGTTTCCATCCAAAACACAGTACAACCAATGTGCTTATCTCCTTTACTAACGCTATTTGACTGGCTTGTGATAATAACAAACTCATATCCTGCTTATTTCTAGACCTTTCAAAGGCGTTTGATACAGTCTCACACTCTCTACTTCTTGCTAAACTGACTAATCTCAACTTCTCCCCCACCACTGTCTCTCAGTTTTCTAGCTATCTCTCTGATTGATTACAATCAGTGAAATGGCTCTCTGCACTCCCCCCCTTTAAAAATGGGAGTTCCCCAAGGATTCATATTGGGTCCTTTGCTATTTAATATCTTCACCAAACTACTCTATACCTCTTGTTTTCAGTCATCACTTGTACAATATGCAGATGATTCAGCTGTGATCACTAACTCTGACTCTCCCTCTGGTCTTAACTCTACTACTCAGGAAGCTTTTACATTAGTAGAAACCTGGCTCACCAACAACCAATTAATTCTGAATCACAAAAAAATAAACTTTTACTCTTCCTCCCTAAATCTCTTAACCATCTAAAAACTAATTTCTCTATACCATCTCTAAGTAAGACTCCACTAGTTCCTGAAGCTAGCACCAAACTCTTAGGTGTCACCATAGATGAACAACTTAAATTCGACTTGCATATAAATAACTGTATTAGGAAGACTCATCAAAAACTAGGCCTTTTATACAGAAATAGAAAGTTTCTAACTTTCAAAGCCAAAATAACCCTATCCCATACTTATCTCCTACCCAGTCTACTATATGGTTCACAAATACTCACAAATCTAATTATATGGTTCACAAATACTCACAAATCTAAACACTACTCTCCTAACAAAACTTAACTCAACATACAACATGGTAGCCAGATTCTCTGTCTAACATACCTATAAAACCCATCACTGTGACTCACTTCAGCAACTAAACTGGCTGGAACGTCCTAACCCGCTTCTTCTTTCTCAGCTCCAGATTATACACTCTATATTATGCCAAACAAACTACTCCTCTAACATATCCTCCTATCTATCCCACTACTCAACAATGAGATCACTTTGAAGGTCTGATCAAGACCTACTACTTATCTATAAACCTAGGACTAATATGAGATGCAACTTATGCAACTATCATCCTACCATTGCATGGAACAAACTTCCTCTTCATATTAGATTACTAATCAACCAAAACAATTCAAAGCAGCTGCTAAAGAACACTTAAAAACTCTTTGGTCATGCCTCTGTTTACACCCAACATAAAACAGTTCCCCATCTCTAAATCTACCTACTAATTAAACATTATTCCAATCTTTTATCCTCCACTCTTCAACTTTTCCACTTTTCTACCTTCCCTGTTTTGCCTATCAGTCCAATCTAACTTAGATGCATCATCCTTTAGTCAAACTCTGTTCTTTTCTAAATGCCTCCTCCAAACTGCTACCTGAAAACAAATAATGTTTTATGTTGAACTATTTCATTATGGCTGTATGTTTATATCTCTTCTCATACATCCTGCATGCTAACTATTATGACATGTAAATATATAATTATCTAATGTTGTATGCACCATATATTAGCTTCTTTGAATATGTCTTTTGTAATTTGTTTTTGTACATTTGCATCGGTAATTTTTAATTCTAACTGTACTGTACAAATATTTTTTGGGGCTTTTCTGCCCGGGCCTCTGCTGAAAAATTGCTATTTTTTAGCTCAATTGGACTTTCCTGGTCAACAAATGTAAAATAAATAAAATAAATACAAGCAAAGGCATCTGGATATGGAAAACTTTGCAATATAAAAAATAAGAAAACAAAGAGGAAAAGTAGAAAAGAGCATTGGTAATGGAGAAGTTAAAGAAATAGAAACTGAGGTTATGGATTACCTGCAAAGTGAAGGATTTAGTGTCGAAACTTTAACTCAGATAACACAACAGGATAGAACAATGGACACACAAATTATGGAAAACCAGTGGAGCAGCAGGCATCTAATCAGTTGACATATAAAGATACTTTGGAACCTCCCACAGGAAACCAGTACAAACATTCAGTTGAACCTATACAGCAAGGGAAAGAACAGGAAACTGTGACAACTCTGAAACAGGCAATGCCATAGAGTGACAGGCCAATGAGCTCCCATATGAAAGACCAATGGATGACACAGGGTGAAACTGAAGAGAACATGGCACAGGAAGATACTCTGGAACTTTCTATAGATTGGAGGAACTGCAGGAAATGGAGAACAAAGAATGTGCCGTCAGTTTAGAAGGAAATGATCTAAGGAAAGAGTTGCTTGATTTAATAGAGATGGATAGACATATTAAGATCAGTGAAAGAAATAGACTGCAGAAGGTCAAGAAAACCTGAAAAGTTAGAAGTTACAGTAATTAGGACTGTCCATAGAGATTCATGTGATATAACAGAAGTAAATAGGATATATTACTGTGCAGCCAAACTAATAACAGATAAACTCCTACCACAAGAATACAGGCTAGTAAGGGAGAGCATGAGGAGAAACCAAATGCCATCATGGAAGTATCAAATAGAAAAAACTATAACGCGAGTAAGACAAGAAGTATCATTGTTAGAAGAATATAGAAGTGGGAACAGATCAACAAAAATACTCATAAAGAAAGACATGATAAAAACAATGCATATTATTATAACGGATCAGGATTTATCATGCACTATTGCAAATAATAAACTAAAAATATCAGCACAGGCAGAAAAAGATAAATATAAAGGAAAAGTACAAAATAAGCAATTTATTGATGACCCAAAAGGTTTTATAGAGAATTGGGGAAACAAGGTAAAAGTAATTGAAAGACCAACAAAAAAGAAGAAATAGATATATTTTGGAGATATATTCATGTAGATGCTGTGGAACATAACAGAAATGCTAAATGGATAGAAGAAGTAAAAGAAAGATCAAGAAGTTCAAATGTACAGGATATGAAATGGGATGAAGAAACAGCTAGAGAGATTTATATAAAGTTAAGAAAAGCCTCTAATTGGAAAACCACAGGCCCAAATGCAGTACATAACTTCTGGCTAAAAGTATTAACATCTTTGAACAAATATTTAGCCATAAGTAAGAACTATTTATATGTGCACCCCAAACAGACACAGCCTGGCTAACAACAGGATAAACATTGTTCCTACTTAAGAGAAAACCTGCAAGCTATGCTAAAAACTACAAACCAATAACTTGCCTTCTGACAATGTATAAACTATACACTGGAATTGACAGAGTTTATAGTCATTTAGAAGAAAATTCAATTATGGCAATATAACAAAAGGGTAATAAAAGAAGTCATATTGAACAAAGGATCATTTGTTGTTAAATAAAGTCATAATGTCTTAGTGGAGAACTGTAAAAAGGGGAAGAATTTAAGTATAAATCAAAAGCAAAGTTGGCTAGTACCCCTTGTGAGACAATCAGTATTTATTAATAAAGCAGCAGCCAAATACAGATTTTAGTGTAAAATTACACTAAACAGAAAATAACTAACCAGTTTCAGCACTATGGCCTTCATCAGTGTGTTAAAACTTTGCACTTGCCATACGTGTGGAAGCTTATTATGGATTGAAGAATCTAAGTATGGTATGGATAGACTACACAAAAGCATTTGACAGTATCCCACATTCATGGATAAAAGAATGCTTACACCCTTCACTGATAAACTACATCACAATGACCATGAAACAGTGGCAAATGACTTTGCAGTTAAGCCATGATAAAGGACAAGTTATTATTCCAGGGATAAAAATTCAAAGGGGGATATTCCAAGGTGACTCTGTCACCACTGCTCTTTTGCCTTACCCTTAATCCATTAAGCTGTCTGCTTAACAGATTAGGTTGTGACTATAATTTGGCTCCCAGAAAGCAACAGTGTATTAAGACTTCTCATCTGTATAGCTCATCATAAGAGGAACTGAAAGGACAACTGCAAGTAGTCAAAACTTTTCAGATGATATAAGAATGTCATTTGGTCCTGATAAATGTGCAAAAGCAACTTTTAAAGCAGAAAGGCTGCAACACCAAGAAAACATCAGTTTGGGACAAGAATGTTATATAAAAGTACATGAGCAAGAGGGAGTGTATAAATATTTTAGAAGACTTAAATATTTTAGAAGACTTAAATTAATTCTGAAAAAAAAGTTGACATCTTTGAACAAAGTTCAAGCTATAAACCAATTTGCTCTTCCTGTCCTAACTTACAGTTTTGGAGTGAATGACTGGCCTCAAAAGGTGTTGGATAGATTAGATAGGAAAACAGGAATGCTCCATCATTAAATGATTTATAAAAATCAGTGCATACCACAATTATATGTTCCTTCTTTCCGAAGGAGGTATGGGCCTCCTTGAAATTGATTAAATGTATAGATCTGCAGTCATGGGACTGCATACATATATGCTGATCTCACAAGACCAAAACATAGTGATTGTTTTGAAGCATGAGGAGAATAATCTTAGATGACTTCCCTGCTTAGTCTAGCAGAAGCATATCGGCATCAAGCAGGAATGGAAATCAAACCAGAAGTATATAAAAATCAGGCAGCAACTGAATGTGCCAAAAAACAAAAGAAAGAATATAATCGGAAGGACCAGATGAGAAGGTAAGAATATGGAAAATGCATAAATATAGCTATAATATAGAAAACTCCTGGAACAACCTCGTGTTGATCAGGATCAAATGCAGGAATGGCTAAGGAGAGGCAAAATCATACCAAAAGATGAAAGCAATTGGAGGTAGTTCAAAAGATGGATGCGAGAAAGCCAAATATAGTGGTCCATGAAAAGAAGACAAACTTAGCACTGATCATTGAAAATATTGGCAGCCCAAAAAGTGGACAACATGCATGTTGGTTTTCAAAATCCCTTGAACATGTGGGAGAAACAGACAAATGTAGGTTTTGTAAAACAGAATTGGAAACAGATGCACATCTTGTTGCTGGTTGTGACATACTAATGACAGAAGTACTGTATACTGAAAGGCATAATAATGTGGCAAGACTATTGCACTGGGATTGTGCAAATATTACAATACTGAAGTAGCTGAAAAACACTGGAAACATGAGCCACAAAACATCATAGAAAATAATGATGTCTACATTACATGGGATCACCAATTACCAAGAGTTCAAAAAATAGATGCTAAGAAAAATGGATATAGCGGTCCATGAAAAGGAGACAAAAGTAGCACTGATCATTGAAATCACTGCACCCAGTGACTACAGTGTCTTGCATACAGAGAGAGACACAAGGTCATAAACTATCAGGATTTGCAGGCAGAAATGAAAGCAATGTGAAAGAATGATAATAGTAGTAGGAGCAACTGGTCTTATCTAAATACTATTGTAGATTATTTTTTATACGTTACCAATACATATAACTCTATATGAATTGCAGAGCAGGTCATTACTGGGCACATTGCAGATGCTGCCAAGAGCACTTCTGGCTGACATCAAAGATTGAAACAATACTAATTTCATGAACTCTAATCATACTTTGACTTAGGAAATGAGGTCCATTGCTATCATGGTATTAGAAACCCAAAAGACTTAGAGAAATTACAAAAATAATAATAAATACATTAATAAACAACAAGGTATACCATTAAGTCCCATGCAGGAAATATTTTGGTCTTGGCTAATACCTTCAGTAAATTATCTTTAAAGAGACTTGAGGGAGTGAGGGAAGCAGACATTTCAGGGCTTTGGATAAATGTCTTGGGAGTGAATTTTGCATTAAATTGTAAGTATTGATTATATCTATTGGTTAGAATAGGAGGCATCATTATGAGTAAGTTTAGAGCAATGTAGGGTATATTTTCTTGGTTTTACTAATATAGCTAAATGAGTATTTTAATTACATTTTACTTGAGAGGCAAGACAAAGTTCAAGGGGTCTTTTAGTAGACTTGATAAAGTTGTTCATTTTGTGTACTGTTTTTGATATTTCCCTTTAGAAGAGGGGTGTTAGATCTACTATAAAGAGTTTATTTTTTGTTGTAGAGTTTATTGATTGTTGTGAACCACCAGGTTGGCCTATTTTTAAATTTCCCATCATAATTTGCTATGGTAGAGACCATTAGTCCACAAATGCTTCTATAGGGTTGTAGATTTCCTTATTGAAGCTTACTGCTGTATGAAGGTCAAGGGAGGTGCAGTTGTATGCCGATTCCGATATTTCTTCAAAGAAAAAAGTTGAATTTGGCACTTTCATATTCCTTTAATTCAGTGGGGTTTGCCACAGGGGGTTTTGCACATTTAAATGAGAAGGTCACAAGTTTATGGTCAAGCTTCACTGTTGAATAATATACAAGAGAAATAGTGAAAGAGGTGGCCTTATTTCTAAGAATCAGGTCAAGTTGGACTTTCAAGCATCTTGTCCTAGGCTGACACATACTTGATACCCCTGGAATGACATTAGCCAATACTGATTACTGAAGAAAAATATATTTTCTTTGTATCTAGACATCATTCAATGTGAAGGAAAGATGCCATTCAGGACCAGTGTCTTACCTACCTTAATATTATGCATGAAAAGTTCTGACATATATCTCTGTATATTCATCAGGGTTTTATATCTTAGGTCATTCACTCCTATCTGTATCACTACTACTTCATAGTCATACTTGTCAGCAGTTAGTGTTCTTAAGGACCTTGTAATGCCAGAAGTCCTGGTGCGTAAAAGACAACTCAATGTAAACATCTCCTTGTCTAGCCTTGTGAGTGGCATGTCAGTGTGCCTGACAGTAGTATCATTTATCACTAAAACATTTCATTTGCTTCTGTGGTTCATAGTGGTAGATTTGATGTGATTTTGTTGAGGATGATTCTTAATGGTAGGGTATGTATGAGGTTAATGAGTGTCCTGATTTTTTTTTTTTTTTTTTTACAGAGACTTCTTATTTCTGAGAGGCATAAGACATTTTGGTGTGATTAGTGAAGGATTGTAGTGGAGGAGTATGAAGCTCGAAAGGCACATATTATGCAAAAGAGAAGCATTCACATTAATTAGGTATTTACACCTCTCACAGATGAAATTACTATTGTTGATAATTTCATTATTGTTGAGCATCACATAGTAGAGCAGTGCTAAAACAAAAAAGGTGAAACTAAAAGACTGACCATCTATCTTGCCAAGTGCTTAGGTGTTAAAATGAATAACATAAATGCAGCAAATGATGTCTGTAATTATGGCAAAATAATCAAAATATACAGAAGTCTGTCCAGTGTTTGACAGTATTGTTCTAGAAATTGCAGGTTTAAAAAGTAAGATGTAAAAAAAAAAGTGGGGGATTAATACTTCTATGTATTATACTGTGCACTACACAAAGAGAAGGTTACTCAGGCTGTATCAGTCTACATGAAGGAACCTTCCAGTTCTCACTAGTACGAGCTGATGAGATTAGACTGGCAGGAGTTTTCAAAGACAAATTTATAGTAAGGGCAGGTCACTAAGTTTTAAACAGCAACATAGATTTGCTTTGTGGGCACTTAATATTCTGGATTTATAGAATACAATTGGAGGGCAAATCCATTTAAAGAGCTTAAGGGGAGTGACTTCACAAAATTATACTTTTGTGCTTACTGACCACAGCCAATGAAAATAGAGATGGAGGGAATGCTGTGGTCAAATTAATACAAGTGACAAAGAAAAAAGAGAAATGGTGTTTAAGAACAGTGTAGACAGATGGGAAAACTCTTCAGACTCTTAGATCTGTTGATGAATGGCCAGACCTGCTTCAGACCATTAGCAGTTTAAAATGTTTATAGAAAACAACTAACAGCCATTAGCAAATACAATTCTCACCTGAACGAGCATGGAAATCAGTCCACTCAAAAGAAAGCCACCATGGTTTGATTCCTAAAGCTGTACCACATAAACAGCCAAATCAGAGAAGATATTTATACAAATTATAATTTCCCTAGATGCCATAGAGTCAGAAACAATAAAAACACTGGTTAAAATAAATTAATAATACCTTAAAACAGCTGAAATGGATACAGACAGTTAAGAAATGAAAATTCTTCAGACACCTAGCTCTATGATTGAATGAATTGAAATTGGCTCAAATCAACAGCAGAAATGAAAATTCTACAGACTCTTAGTGCTGTTGTTGAGTGGCCTGGAAATGGCTCAACACAACAGTTTAAAAGGAGTGCAAATGCTTGAAAAGAAACTCTTGAAACTCAAAGGATATTCATCTATTCTGATCTAGCCTGGCTCTCACTCCTCTCACACTCTCACAAGAAAGCAACTAGAATTTAATCCCAACAGCTACGTTACTTAAATTACAAAAGCTTAAATAAATATTTATTGGAATTACTAAATGTATGGTTAAAGAGCTTTAAAACGTTTCCCAGATGTTGCAGGATAAGAATGAACAAACCAATGATTAAAATAACTTAATAATGATTTAAAGCAGCTAAAATGGATACAGGTTGTTAACATTTAAATGAAAGCCCGATAAAGCCCGCTAAAATGAAGTTAAAAACAGATTATAAAGAAATTAAAATTATTCAGATACTTACCTCAAACCAGCATCAGAAAATGTTAGATCACATTCAGTCTTTTATGATTTTGGTGCAGTGGTGTTATCCATTTAAGTTATAAATTTAAACTATTTTTTGTGACTGAGTTACAGACAAAAGTAAATCTGTGGTCCTGAATAGACCAGATAAATGTGTTAGAAGTGGAAAATATAGCCAGCAGCTTGGAAAGCTGAAGTTTGGCTATCAATGCCCTGTAAATGGCTACTGTTGCCAAATGCTATTTTGTAGACCAGCACAGAAAATATTAGTCTACAAAGGCTAAACTAGATGCTACTACTGGCATGGGGAAGAAGATCATTTCAGCTCTCTGCAGATTATTTGCAAGGATGGGATGAAAGACATCCATATAAAGATACAGGAGAGTGGACTACTTGAGAGCAGGCATCCTTGTCTGACCATACTCAGATTATCACTGTTTTTCCTACCCTCCTCCCCTTAACCCAACAATGCACCAGTCAGAATAGCTGATGAGAAGATTCATCAATTATTCACATCATTACACTATTGAGCATGGAGAAGAGTTTAAAAAAGGTAGTGCTGTCAACTCCCTGCCTTGATAATATGGACTTTGAGAAAATGTAGAATGGAAGATGGGAGAGTCATTAGATAATGCATTAAACCATTGATACTATAAATGTGAACAATGTAAAACCCTGGTGGGTGTTTCACAGACTTTCTCAAGTTTCCACAAACATTTAAATCTGTACTGCAAGGTGTAGGTTAGGGGGGCAACAAGTACTGTGCAGGTGTGCAGAGTTTTATAAGTTGCCATTTTGTGGATGTGTTCATAAGCAAAACCTTAGGTAACATGAAACTAAAACATTAAAAAAAACTTGTTAAAATGTCTGTTTTGGTTTCAAGTCATTTGCAGCTTTAATTTCAAGAGTATATCCAAAAACTAATAATAACTGTAAAACACAAAATTTATAAGAAGTGTAACAGTACATTTTAAAACACCGCACTTATGCACAGTAGTTCTCAAACATAACTGAGTACAATGAGAACAGCATCAGTGAAGGCCAACAGTACATGAGCATTAGCCTTGCTGCAATTTGTTGAATAGGATGATCTCTTCACCAGTTTTGATAGGCAGCAGCAGAAGATGAAGACCTCAACACATATGGTGAGTGTATATATCTGAGGAGGAATCAGTCAAACAGCACTTCCAGAGCTTTTGGCCTTTTAGGAAAGCAGTAATGTATCTTGGACTGCTTGGACCACTTCGTGTCCCACTATTTGCATAGACATTCCAGTATTCTGTAATCTAGGGAACCATCTTGCTGCAGTTTATTATTTGTAATTTAAGAGTTATATAACCACTGTTCTGTGTTTTTTGCACACTTTGGAGCAGCAATTGCAACATGCAGGTCATGGACAGTTGCTGCTTCCTCTGTCCTGTTATGGCATTATTCCTGGAAGGTTATGTGTCACCCTGAAGAGTTCAGATTAGTGAGAATCTCACAATAGAAGGCCTATGCATTGCTGTCTGGATCTTCTGAAACAACACAAAGTTTTGATATGTAAATAATTATTTTAGACATATTTAAAACATTTTTAAATAAATTGCATTTATAACAATATAACATGTCATCTAGAGGAAATGCATGATATAACCACACCAGTATTATTTAAGTCATTCAGATTTGAAACACAGGAGTAAACAGTGCCATACAAAGGTGAATCGACCAGTAACCCCACCCAGGTATGGTATTTAGTGTACATATATTTATTTTGAAACATTTTGTTAAATTAAATAATTCTGAGATGTAAACCATTTCTTATTTGTAAAGCTAGCCCATAATGACTGTTGCATAATAGGAAGGATTTGAATTAGTCCAACGTTCACATTTTTGAGCCAGATTTCAAAAATTGTGGAGTAATGTAGTGGAGAGACTCAACCATCTTGCAGAGCTATCCTACTATTAAATTCCGTCCCTGTCCCTTGTTATGAAATCCTTTCAGGGAGCAGAGTAATCCCTGCACTACTCAACAATATGCCAGTGCTGTAACAAAAAGCAGGTAATGAGACTCAATAACATTTCTATGTTATTATCAATTCCTTGTGTAATCTGACAAATGCTGATCCAGTCATGTAACCTGAGTTGATTGTCACAACATCTCTACCACTATGTTAGCACTGGTAGTGCAGCCACTTAACTTGACAACAATACCAGTGATGACATTAATGTGGAGCTGCAAGTCCCTGAAGCTCTGTGGCACCTAATGCCACCTGCAAATTGAACATAATACATGCCTCACAGCAAGAGGTTCTCTGGTTTGATCCTCAGCTGGAGTGCCTTCTGTGTGGAGTCTGCATGTCCTCCCTGTGGTCGCATGGGTTTCCTCCAGGTGCGCCAGTTTCCTCCCACATCCCAAAGACATGCTGTAGTGAGACTGGACACTCTAAACTGGCCCTAGGCATGAGTCTGTGTGTGTGTGTGTGTGTGTGTGTGTGTGTGTGTGTGTGTGTGTGTGTGTGTGTGTGTGTGTGTGTGTGTGTGCGTGTGTGTGCGTGTGTGTGTGTGTGTGTGTGTGTGTGTGTGTGTGTGTGTGTGTGTGTGTATGTGTGTGCCTTCTGTGGAAGGTAGGGTGCCAGGCTGGCAATTCGACACCGTAAAACTCCACTGCCAATCATGAGTGGATAGGTGATCCGCTGTGACAACCCCTAGCCGGGAAAGCCAAAAGAAGAAGAAGAATGCATGCATGACAGATTAAAACTTTGTTTTGCAGGCATTTCTTATGACTGATATGACAGGGCATGTACATGAAGCACCAAAGACACTACAGATTTTATATTTCATTAATCTTAGACACAGACATATAAAAGTCTTTATAAAACAACCACTGTTGTCTTTCATCATGCAGTACATATCTAGCTGTGCATGAACTGATACTGAAAGAGCTGGTTTCACCACCATGTACTTCCTTGTCCTATCATGTCTCACGTGCATTTGAAGTAATTGCTACACAACAACAGCCCACTGACTTTCATGATCTACTACATCACTTAACGTTTACACTGGCATTCAAAGGCAAAGTCAATTTTCTAAGTATTGTGATACTGTGAGCCAGATCCCTGATATTGAATTGTTTGTGGGGTTATGCAAAACTTCATTAGGTTATGTGGTATGAGGAGCTTTGGAGTCCTCGCTTTGGAACTGAGCACCATGAATCCCATATAAGTTGCACTTCTGTCATATAAAGTGTGCATTGCTCATTCCTGTACTTTGGATCACAAAATGCTAATATAGGTGCTTGCTACTTGGTTTGAATGCTACAGGCAATAGCAAGCATTTGGACCTGAGGAGTAGCCTGCTAAAGGCAAAGTCAAGGACAGCCTATTTACTACCCTGCTGTGGATATATGACTTCCATAAATAGGTGTTTTGATAGGTGCTTATTCACATTTATTTACACCAATGAGTCAGATCTTTGGTGAGGTATCTGTATAAGATATGCACACTAAATCAAGGACATAGTAACTCTGTATATTAGATATTATATTGTCATACATTAAAAACTGTATTACCCAGTTTTAAAAAGCCCAATATATCTCATCATAGGCAGCTTTTACTATTTATCTCACATATCCAGATATTTTATGCACCCCCCCAAATCTATCAACACTTAGCTTACTTTTTCCATGGAGTCACATTGGGTAAACCTACCCACACCATTTTTTTCAACATCAGGTAATTCACTAGCAGTTTATTTGATATTAATCTAATTTAAATTTTTCTTTGTTTACCAGTTTTCAAATAAGCAATAGATTTTGTCAAACCACCACTATTTTCACTTCTATTTATTTTTCTCATCTAATTTTTATGTACTAAACTATTGTTGCTATCAGTGCCCTACACTGTAAGTGTGTAAGCCTTCTCATTAATTCCCTGCTTTAAATAATTTACTTTATATGGTAAAGTGGAAACAGTAACAGTAACACACACTTACCTTTGTATAGCCCAGTTCACTGATTGACTGTTTTCTGTCCCACAACATTTTGAGCAAGTGGAAGCCACTCTGTTCACCTTCATTCCACTAGGGCTCGCTAAGCTCCCCTAATGTAGCCTTATTCCCAGCATCCCACATTTATCCTAAATTTAAACCCCCTATCTCTAGCCAGCTCAAAGATTAAACAATGCTAGTCTATAAGGCCTGTACATATTAACGATTTGCTGTCCCTGACATATTTCATTGAATGCTCCCTCCACTATCCAGCTCTCCCTTCTGTCCTGTAGATCATAAAATACACCCTGCTCTCTTACTTACCAACACTTCACCACAATACTGTTCCCAATACAACACATTACTCCTAAACTTGCCAAAATATCATCCAAAAACTAACCACCATGATACCGATCTCCATGCTGACTCTCACTTCTCCTTCTACTCACCCACTTAACATCTTTACTTCACACTTCCATACAATCCATCACCATCATCCTAGTTGAACAATCCAACACGCTGCAGCACACTCAGCCCTTAACTCATTCAGGATAATACCCACCTTATCATCTCCCAATACCACACAACCCATCACCATCATCCTAATTGTACTATCCAACATGTTGAAGCATACTCAGCCCTTAATTCACCCAAGATAACACCCATCCTTTACTCTCCTAATATCATACATCCTTTCACCATCATCCTAGTTGTACTATCCATCATGCTGCGGCATACTCAACCCTTAATTCACACAAGATAACACCCACCTTATACTCTCCCAGTACCACACAGCCCAACATCATCATCCTAGTTGTACTGTCCAACATGCTGCCCATACTTAACCCTTAATTCACCCTAGATAACACACACTTTATACTTTCCCAATACCACACTACCCATCACCATCATCCTAGTTGTACTATCCAACATGCTGCAGCATATCCAGCCCTTAATTCACCCAAAATTACATCCACCTTATACTCTCACAGTGCCACACAGCCCATCACCATTATCGTAGGTTTACTATCCATAAGATCATAGGATCATAGGAGGTTACTAGGCTAATGGCCCTGGGGCAGTTTCCAAGCCTAGCCAAGAGTTTATCCCCAAAAAAAGAAACCTCAGTCAGTACCTGTCACCCCTGTCAATGAGGGACAAAGGTGGAACCGTGGAACTCCTCGGTCAAATTTAAGGTTTCCCATCAACTCTTCAAGATTGTGTTTAAAGAGAGCCAGTGAGGTACTCTGTTTGACATGTATGGGAAGTCTATTCCAGAGATGGGGCAGCCTCTGGCAGACAAACCCATCTCTCCAGCAGGTTTTGTTGATGTCACATATTAGATTTAGGCCTATCAAGTGGGTAAAGCATGAAGAGTTAGACTTACCGATATGGAGCATCTCTAGTAGGGCTGGGTCTGATATTGCTTTGTAGGTGACACAGATCACCTCTAAGCAATCTGTATGATACCGAGTAGAGTGATAGTGATTTAAGCCTGTCCACATAGGATAGGTGTTGGAGGCCATGGATTCTCTTTGTGAGGTATTTCTGTGGCCTTTCCAGCTAGTGCAGGTATTTGGAGAGGTACATACCTAAAGGGGGATTATACTCAATCATAGGTCTAATAAGGGAGGAGTTCTGAGAGGTAATAACCTCCTTTTTTCTGGATGCATTTCCTTTACTTATAAGATGAACCAAGTAAAAGGCTTTTCTGACCACAGCCACCACATGATGGTCAAATGTGAGATTGTTGTCAACCTGAGTACCCAGGTATCTCACCACAGGTCGTGTGCTTAGGGGGTTGCCATTAATGTGGTAATCAGTACAGGCCATGTTTTTGCCAAATAGTATGATAATATTTTTTTCTGTTTAACTTAAGGCCATGACTTTGGCACCAGTTATTTGTAGCTGTAATACCCTCTTGCAGTATGTTAATATCAATTGGGGAGTCAATAACAGCACCCAACTTACACTTTTCCACAAACTTGGTCAGCCATAGGCCCTTTGTCTTTGCCTGGACCTCTGACAAATATATGCCAAACAGTAGGGGTCCCAGGACAGATCCCTGAGGAACAACACTAGTGACCAGTCTGCTGTTGGAGGTGGCAGAACTATTTTGACCTTGTGGTTCCAATCTGTGAGCCAGTTGGCCACCCATCTGACTAGATTGGGATTAACACCAAATTGTGTTAGCTTTCTGATGATGCCTGAGTGGGGGATTGTGTCCAAGGCCTTGGCCAGGTCAAGGTAAACTGTATGTACTGACTTTCCCTCACCCAGGGCCTTGGTAACAGTCTCAAAAAAGTCAACTAGTTTCAATAGGCGTGATCTGCCCCTGACAAATCTGAATTGATTGGGTGCCAAGGGCTTGGAGATTGCCTGTGTCCTTGTTTATGAGATCCATAATAATACGCTCCATGACTTTACAGATTAGACTTGTCACACTGATGGGGCAATAGTTTCCTGGGTCGGTAGTGGCACCAGCTTTGTGCAAAGGGATGACAATGACAGTTCTTCACCCTGCTGGAATAAAGCCTGTAGTTAGGCTTTGGTTGAATAGGGTGCTCAGTGGTGAAGCTAGTTCTTGCTGGAGTTGGTGCAGAATGCAGCATGGGATACTATTAGGTCCCATGGAAGCTGTGTTCTTTGCCTTGGATAGGGCCTTTAACACTTGATCTACAGAGATGTGAGGTGTGGGACAAGTATTGGGGGTGTCAACTGGGCCATTGTGGGGCAATAAATGGATGAGGTTTGCGCTGTACCTATCAGCCAGCAGGTTGGCTAAGTCAGCAGGATCAGTGTAAGTGGTACAATTTAGTACTAGTTCGGAACAAACTTGGGCTTTGCCATGGAGGTTCCTAACATAACTGAAGTAGGACTTGTGGTTTCCCTTTGTTTTGGAGGCTAGTTTTAACTCATAACTGGCTTTGGAGGTTTTCACTAGTGATCTAATTTGTTTGTTGAGGCAGAGGAGGGGATTTTTCTGATTTGGAACTTGTTCCTTTTTGCCCTTGGACAACAGTTTCTTCCTTTTGTTCTAAAGCCTGTTGATACAGGATGTCCACCAGACAGGTTTGTGTTTCCTTGTGGAGCATATTTTAGTTCTGTTGGGTATGGCTGTGTCCACACAGGTGTACAGGGAAGGACATAGTAACATAGTATGGGAGTGATGCAGCAGTCGCCTATGTTGGTGAGAACCAAGTCCAGTATGTTATCTCCCTTTGTGGGGGATAAGACCAGCTGATCTAGTACGTTAGAACTGTTGATGTCAAGGAATCATTGGGTGAGTGCATTAGTGCAGGAATAGTTCATCAAGTCTATGGTGGGGTAGTTGAAGTAACCAAGCATCAGGGTGTTAGATCATACCTTGATGGAGTCAAGTAGATCCAGGTATGAGGTGTGGGTGTCTTCAGACATGGATGGGGCCTATAGCTGGCTATAACTTGGATAGGTGTCTTTCCACCTGTCAGTTGCACCTGGAGTAATTCCCATGTGTCATATTGGTAAACCAGTCTGGAGGTGTGCCTGTACTTAATGAAGATAGAGACTCCACCATCCTTAGTCTTTCTGACCTCATTTTGGGGTTGGAAAGTGTGGAATGAGGTATATCCTGCTAAGGCAGGGGTGCTCTCTGCAGCCCTGAACCAAGCTTCCCTGACTGCACAGACATTGGTGTCTTCCAGTGTGAGGAGAGCCTCCAGTGAGTGCATTTTCAAATTAAAGCACCTAGCATTGAGCAGCATGACCTTAAGTTTTATTTTTGACAGATCTTTTATGTTGGAAGATTTGTCTTTGGGACGTGGCCTAAAAAGGCACAATGTGGGAGGCAAGAGCTTTGGCCAAGATCTGGAACCCTGACAGGTGGAGGCCATCTCTGGCAAAGCATTGTGGCCTGTCAGCCATGTCATCCCAGGCAAACAAATACTGCATCCCCTTAGAAAGACACCAGAAACTAAGCCAGTTATTGAAACCAAACATTTTTGTTGGTATTGTGGTATCATTCTTGGTGAAGGTAGGACGCTGCCTAGGGATAGGTTCATACCTGCCTAGAATACATACCCTGAGAGCTCAATCATATCTTCATATAGTCTAGGGTGGTACATCTCAAGTCGTTCACACCAACATGGACAATGACAGAGTCATACTTTTACCTGTTGTGGACAGACTTGAATGCGTGTGTGATGTGGTGGATTCTAGCACTTGACAAACAGCTGACCGTGACCTCCCCTTGTTGAGCCTTGTGAGGGGGACATCTCATTATCAAGTCACCAATGACTAGTATGTTTGGCTTATTGTTATGCCTTATGGGCTGCGTTCATTTATTGTTTTGTCTAATGGGCTGTGTTTGTGAGACAATGGTGCACTGACTACTGTGTGTGATGTGACTGGTCTTGTGTGTGTGGAACGATTGTGAGTGTGTTTTGGGAGTTTCTGTTGGTTAGTTAAGTGTTTGTTGAGGACCCCTACAATGGTGGATGTGTGGCTCTGTGATGTGGGTGGTGTGTTGCTTGTACTGGCAATCTCCTTTTTGTCAGGAGTACTGACTATGGTGTGAGAGAGCACAGATTCCAGCTTACTGATGTAGATGCATCTTTCACAAGTGGAAGAATTATGTGCTAGGAGAAGGGGACTGTCCATGAACATGAGGCAGTTGCTACACTGTCTCAGTATGTCCATGTCGACCAGGCTGGCAGGAGAAACTGATAGTAATTGTGCAGACATAGTGATCTGAGTGCTTGGCGGACTAACGGAGAACAGGGTTTGATAAGGGATTGTCTGCAAAAACCCTAAATGCAAAATAAATGGCCTGAAGCACAAGTGCTACAACCAAAATTAATATACTTAGAATATTAATCAAGCTACTAACAAGCAGTAATAAGTGCAGAATAAGAGCATTTGTACACTTAAGAGCACACAGAACAGCAAACTAAGGTAATCAGGTAGAAGACAGTTAAGTAAGAGCAGCTGAATAAACTATAATTTTTTTTCAGTGGAGAGGGAGGAAACAGAGAACATGCAGAGACTATAGGGATTGTCCTTCCCAAGTGCTCTCTCTGAAAACAGCAGAGGAGATGGGACTGGAAAGAGTGTCTGAAATCAAAATATGATCTCACTGTACTCAGCTGAGTGAGCAAATGAGATGGACCCAGGAGGAGTATCCAAAAACAAATTTACAGCATGCTGCACCATACTCAACCATTAATCCACCCAAGATAACATCCACCTTATACATTCCCAGTATGACACAACCCATCAACATAATCCTAGTTGCACTCTTCAACATGCTGCAGCATTCTCAACCCTTAATTCTCCCAAGGTAACACCCACCTTATACTCCCACAAAACCACAGCACCCATCACCATTATCCTAGTTGTAATACCAGCATGCTGCAGCATACCCAGCCTGTATTTCACCCAAGGTAACACCCACCTGATAGTCTCACAAAACCATGCCACCCATCACCATCATCCTAGTTGTATTATCCAACATGCTGCAGCATGCTTGGCCCTTAATTCATCCACAATAACACACAACTTATACTCTCCCAATACCACACAACCCATCACCATAATCTTAGTTGTACAATCTGACCCGCTGCAGCATACTTAACCCCTTAATTCCACAAAGATCACATCCACCTTATACTTTCCCAGTACCACACAGCCCATCACCATCATCCTAGTTGTACTATCCAACATGCTGCAGCATACTCAACCCTTAATTCACACAAGATAACACCCTCCTTATACCCACTCAATATGACACAACCCATCACTATCTTCCTAGTTCTACCATCCAGCATACTGCAGCAACCCATCACTATCTTCCTAGTTCTACCATCCAGCATGCTGCAGGACACTCAACTCTTACTTCACCCAAGGTAAGACTCACCATATACTCTCCTAATACCACATGGCCCATCAGCATTATCCCTGTTGTACTATCCAACATGCTTCAGCATACTAAACCCTTAATTCACCCAAGATAACACCCAACTTATACTCTCCCAATACCACCCAACCCATCACCATCATCCCAGTTGTATTATCCAACATTCTGCAGCATACTCAACCATTAATTCTCCCAAGATAGCACCCACCTTATACTCTCACAATACCACACAGCCTATCACCATTATCCTAGTTGTACTAGTCAACACGCTGCACCATACACAACCCTTAATTAATTCAAGATAAAGTCCACCTTATACTCTCCAAATACCACCAGCACCCATCACCATTTTCCTAGTTGTACTAGTTGTACTATCCAACATGCTGAAGCACACTCAGCCCTTATTTCACCCAAGGTAAAACCCACCTTATACTCTCACAAAACCACACAACCCATGAACATCATCCTAGTTGTACTATCCAGTGTGCTGCAGCACACTTGGCCCTTAATTCAACCACAATAACATCCAACTTATACTGTCCCAATACCACACAACCAAGCACCATAATCTGAGTTGTACAATCCAACCTGCTGCAGTGCACCCAACCCTTAATTCCCACAAGATAACATCCACCTTATACACTCACAATACCACATAATCCATTACCATCATCCTAGTTGTACTATCCAACATGCTGCAGCATACTCAGCCCTTATTTCACCCAAGGTAACACCCACCTTATACTCTCACAAAACCACAACACCCATCACTATCATTCAAGCTGTACTATCCAATGTGCTGCAGAATACGCAACCTTTAATTTCCCAAAGATAACATCCACCTTATCCTTTCCCAGTACCACACAGCCAATCACCATCATCCTAGTTGTACTATCCAACATGCTGCAGCATACTCAACCCTTAAATCATCCAAGGTAAGACCCACCTAATACTCCCCCAATACCACATGGCCCATCAGCATCACCCTGATTGTACTATCCAACATGCTGCAGCATACTAAACCCTTAATTCACCCAAGGAAACATCTGCCTTATACTCTCCTAATACCACATGGTCCATCACCATCATCCTAGTTGTACTATTCAACCATGCTGCAGCATACCCAGCCCTTATTTCACCAAAGGTAGCACCCACCTTATACTGTCACAAAACCACACCACCCATCACCATCTTCCTAGTTGTACTATCCAATGAGCTGCAGCATGCTTAGCCCTTAATACATCCACAATAACACACAATTTATGCTCTCCCAATACCACACATCCCATCACCATAATCTTAGTTGTACAATTCAACACGTTGCAGCATACTCAATCCTTAATTACGTCAAGAAAACATCCACCTTATACTCTCCCAGTACCAAACTTATACTCTCCCAATACCACTCAGCCCATCTCCATCATCTTAGTTGTACTATCTAGCACAGTGCAGCATATGCAACCCTTAATTCACCCAAGGTAGCATGCATCTTAGACCCTCATAATACCACACAACCCATCAGCATCATCCTAGTTGTACTATCCAACATGCTACAGCATACTCATCCCTTAATTCACCCGAGGTAATATCTACTTTATACTCTACCAATACCACCGACTTTTTCAAACACAGCCTACTCTTACACAGACCCTAATTCACAGGATAAAATTAAAAATTAAAATGAAATGCTTATCCTATATCCAACATATTTCTCCAAAACTAAAACTCAGTGGCTACATCCATCCAAACCTTGGACAAACTCCATCCCCACAAACCTTTAACTCTGCAACCCCCAGAATTCCTTTCAGAATAATATACCACTTCTTGTTCTTCCCTTAACATTACAGATATAAAGATTAAAAACATCTACAATAAAATACCACAGTTCCATGTCTGACTTAACCTACATGTCCAGATATGGTAAAACTAGCTAGAACCTAGCTGAAAAAAAGAAACAAAAGATAACGAAATTCTATGAAATTCTATCCCCAGACTATAGTGTACTAAGAGCAGGCAGACAAAATAAAAGACTGAGTGGAGTTGTGATACTGTACAAAAATTCTCTGCAGCTTACCCCTTCATCACTAAATCCCCATAATTTGGTAAGGCAGAATGTTTATATCTACCCTCAAACTTAACCAAAGCAAGACATTTACCCGGATTCAGCAAGCCCTGCATGGTGTGCAGGAACAGTGCCGGAGCTCCAGCAGGCAATATGTCCACCGTGTGATCCAGGAATAAGCTGCGGGGATGTGCATGAGTGCTCCTGCACTATTCCTGCATGAACACAGCTCCAATATGCAAATTACCCTATTTGCAGGTGAAAACCATGCAAATGAGGTGAATTTTCAAACCAGGAAGCTGGCAGCCGGCCGTACAGGACTGGTGTAATCTGCAGAAATGTACTCGGTCAGTAACCGAGTACCTTTCTGCAAACTATAAAACGGACACATGACAGATCCCAATAAAGGGTGTATATAACATGTAAAGCATGTCAATGGCCAAATATATGGCCATTGGCATGGAAAACAGTTAAAAAAAATAAATAAATAACTTTTATTTTTTTAGCCGATTTTGGCTGTTTAAGCGTAGGGCAGCAGCGCGCTAACAGGTTGGGTGAAAAATAAAACAAAAATAACCTGAAATAAGCATTCTAACCAAAATCACTATTTTGCCATTATACCCAATGGCAGGCAGAAGACAACATGGCAAGTGAATGGTGGTTGCTAAGGGGGAGGCTCAGTATGGGACCTGTAACTATGCATCAGTAGGCAAGCCTATGCAAATGAAGGGAATGATACTGAATCCCAGATTTCCCCTCAATGCTAGTCAGCACCCAACAGTGTAAATGCAGGAATACCTTGGTACAAGCCTAGGAGTTAGCTGATATCATGGGGGGTGTCAGGCATATTGTAAGTGGATTGGAGCCCTATGGCTTGGACTTGCCCTTAGCTTAGCAGAGCTAAGCAAGGGAGTGTGTCTAAGGCTGCCTAGCACTCTTTACATTGCCTAAGCAGGTTTGCGCACCACGAACTGGGTTTTAAAGAAAAAAAAGTAAACCAGAAAATACCAGCTCAACGCACATTTGAGCACTGTGTTTGTGCGGCGTGCCCCCAGGCTTAAACAGGAAGGCAATGAGAAGGGAAAACAGAAGTGGGAAGGTAATCAAGGAGAACTAGCATAGCTGGCAAGTGAAATGTATCACAATTACACAGGCAGCAGACCAGCCCAGCCCAGAACACTACTATAAACTATGCAAACACCTTTCCCTCAGAGTTTTCCCACATACTCTACATCACCGGTGTATACAAGAGGGGACATGTTAACAAACAAAAACAACAAAATGGTAGGGGCTGCAGTAGCTATCATACATCAACATGTAGAAGAGGCTGAGGGTGGTGAGGATGAGAATGCTGTCAACCAACCCACAGTGAGGAGACGGAGAAGAGTGTACAGATCCAGGGTAACCTACCAGGGGCTACATGAGCTGGAGATAGTGGAGTGTTATAGAGTGGACAGGGACCTCCTACAGCAAATTATTGAGCTGTGCTGGCCACGCCTGACACACAGAACTAACAGAGAGGAACCCATCTCAGTGGATACCAAGGTATGTGTAGGCCTAAGTATACTAGCCACGGCTGCCTTCCAAAGGCCAACTGGGGATATCATGGGAATCTCACAGGTATCAGCATCCAGGGTACTCCACCAGTTCCTGGATGCCATGTCAGCACATGCCAGTGAGCATGTATGTTTCCCCAATACCTGTCAGGCATTGGCCAGCAATATGCATCTCTTCCACCAAATAGCAGAATACCCTGAGGTAGTGGATACTATAGACTGCATGCACATACCCATCAAAGCACCACCCGGTGAGCGGGGTAGGGTCTACATCAACCGCAAGGGCTTCTTCTCCCATCAACTGCCAGGTTGTGTGAGATGCTCAGGGCATTATAATGAATGTGTGTGCTGACTGCCCTAGAAGCTATCATGATTCCCACATCTGGCATCTGATGCAGCTGTACCAGAGATTTGCCAATGGGGACATCCCTCACAGTCACCTAGTGGAGGATGCTGGTTATGCACTGGAGCCGTGGCTGATGACACCCATCAGAAATCCACACACACCCGAACAATAACTCCATAATGAGGCACATGCGCAGACCAGAATTATAATAGAGAGTGTGTTTGGTTTACTCAAATCACGCTTCCAGTGCCTGGACACATCTGGTGGAGCCTTGCAGTACTCACCAGCTACATGTACTCAAATTGTCATTGTCTGTGCCATGCTACACAATATGATCCTGCAGAAACAGCTGCAGCAGGAACAGCACGGGCAGGGCCACACAGCCCCTCACCATTGCCAAGGCCTGTACAGGCACAGAGTGACTCAGAGGAGGAACAGCCTGAGCCTGCCCCAGTAGTCAGTAGGAGGCATGCCCAGTATTCCTTGGCCATGGCAAAGTGGCAACACATAGCACATACACTGACACAGGAGGGACACAGGGAATGACACCCCTCTCTTACTTGCACATGCAGTAAAAGGGATGCCAAACATGACACTACCTGTTCTCAACCATGTATAAGGAGTGTACTATGTGCATCCGACATAGGCAGCCCTCTAGCACCATCCTCAATACTGGCACACCCACAAGGTAAGTCACTCTTCTTACCAGCTGCCAAATGCAGTAGTATGTGATGTTACTTGTATCTATGGTATGGATGTAAGCATGCAAGGGGAATCGGGTGGATGAATGGCATGCCAGCAGATAGTAGACACCTATAGTGGCAGCATGAGATCTGTAACAAATACTGGTGTCCCCATAGTAGTCAGTACTACACATGGTGACAAAACTCACTGCAGGAAATTAGCTGGGCCACATGTGTGTCCATATGACACACACATGAAAGTCAGGGAGGTTCACATAGTCAACAACAGTCTCAACCAGCAGGACAGGTATAGACAAGCACTAACAAAGTCTGTGCTAAGGCCTCTGAATGATGGCTATTGGTAACATCCCCCCAGGCCTACACAAACAGACTACATCAGGTCAGGCAGTGGGATGTTAGTTCTGAAGGGGAAGAAGTCAGAGACTGATATGTAGGTCAGTCAAACCTAAGACCTGCAGTACACTGATATGCCTCTAGTCAGCATGATAGGTTACAATACAGAATGAAATGGAGTACTGACACACCAGTATAGTCATAGCAAATGTGTACAAGTGTCAGGTGTGCCCCCCCAATCCTATGTAGAAATGTAGAAACAGTCAGGTGTCCCCCCCCAATCTTATGTAGAAATGTAGAAACTGTCAGGTGTGCCCCTCCAGTCCTATGTAGAAATGTAGAAACAGTCAGGTGTGCCCCCAATCCTATGTAGAAATGTAGTAACAGTCAGGTCTGCCCCCAGTCCTTCATAGACATGTAGAAACAGTCAGGTGTGCCCCCCATTCCTATGTAGTAATGTAGAAACAGCCAGGTGTGCCCCCCGATCCTATGTAGAAATGTAGCAACAGTCTGATGTGCCCCCAATCCGATGTACACATGTTGTAACAGTCAGGTGTGCCCCCCCCAATACTATGTAGAAATGTAGAAATAATCAGGTGTGAAACTCCCCCCAATCCTATGTAGAAACAGTCAGGTGTGGTCCCTCAATCCTATGTAGAAATGTAGTAACAGTTAGGTGTGCCCCCCTCCAATCCGACATAGAAATGTAGTAACATGTATGCATTTGTACAATATGCATATATGCGTGTGTTAGGTTGATGTGGGCTTCATATTGTGTGAGAGTGGTCAGTATGTATACATGGTGAGGTTTGACCTGGTGGCCATTGCCCAGTACTGCCAATGACAGGGCCAAGTCCTCACAACTGCAGTGCCAAACACAATGCTCCCCAGTGTAACACATTCTAGCAGTAAGCTATTGTAAATATATGGAAGCAATATGTGTCACCATCTGAAATATGGACATGGCATGACTGTTGGGCTAGATATACAAGCAGTACACAGGGGAAAGTACAACAGAGACAGTGTATAATGTGTAACCGTGAAATGGGCACACCCTTGGATTTGTATATACAGTTGTGCATCACATTATCTGGGCTTGTGGTAGGGAATACCGATGTCATCTGGCCAAACACCCACAGATCACAAAGGTCATAGGAATAATGTATTGGAAAACAGCTGATGTCCCTGAACAAGCCAGCATAAGTGGAATGCCCCATGCATATCTGTGAGTCAGATGCAAGTAGTGTCCATAGAACACATGCACCCAGCTCATCCAACCACCACCCACAGGTACCTCTCCAGTCTTACCCCTGCTGTTGGGAATGGTTACAATATGACCCTCACCTGTGTATGGCAATAGCAAAAGAATGCAGCATGCAGTGCAGGTGTCCCATGCAGGTGTGTCCCTAGCTGTAAGCAGCACCCTGCCAGCATCCACACCAACTGATCAATACTGATACAAAGTATTGGCATGAACACCTAGCACACCTACCCAGTCACCCCAGGGAATATACTGTATGGCAGTCTGGTACTGTAGGACTGACAGAATGCAATGGCCTTCTACAGCTGGCCTGCATTACTACCAAATGGCCTACAGTCCCCTGACAAAGGCCTGTCTCTCACCCGTACTCTCAATGTATGTTATGTCATGGACTCCTAAATAACAACATAACACAGTCCAAACCACCCATATGCAAGGCCATGTGGACAAACCACAGTAACATGTTCACCATGTCCCACTGAATGAACTGTTGCCCAACACCAATACGCTGCTTTGATGAGGTGATAACTATAGGGAAAGTATCAGGGAATGTTTGCATAATGTATGGAAGAGGATAGAATAATAGAGGGGGGTGGGAGCATGGGCAGCATGCAATGTGCGAAGTCTGAAACACAGTTGCGTGCACACACTATCCCTGGCTGCAAACACAAAAATGGGTGGCTACAAACCTCCCCATACACCACAACAGGGGTAATGTCCTGACTTATGACCCCTGCCTCTGGGTAACCTGTGTGAATCTGTACAGTTGTGAGGTATTGCCATGGCAAGATAAGGCCATACTGTCACATTGATGGATGTACAAGTATGGGATCCTCTGGCACCACTGTACCAAGGTGCTGAACTGGTTACACAAACAGCAGCAAGTGTCTGCAGCTCCCGCTCCAGAATTGTATTAGTTTGCAGGAATATGTAGGCATTTGACCACAATACTGGACACAGCTGCATTCACCCTGTGTTTCCAGGACATCACTGAGAGCAAAAATGTCTACCTGACAGTACTTGAGGACATAAAACTTCACAGTGTATAACACTACACATGTCTGCATATCTCTGCTAACACCAGTACCATGTAGCAGAAGCAGCACAGACAACATTACCTGCAGTACCCACTATCCCTTGCTCAGTTTGACCCCATATTGCCAACTGATCTACAGATATCCTGCAGAAACAGTTTGCTAGCTATAGGTGTAGAGCACAAAAGTCTGCACTGGAGTGCAATCTACCTGTAATGGATCCACACATGCAATACAGAAGGGCATACTGGGCATGCTCCCACACTTAGAGAAATGAAGGCAAGGTCAGACAACAACATACTGAAAGGTCATACTGGGCATGCTCACACACTTAAACAAATGAAGCCCATGTCTGTCAACAACAGTGGACCATATATATCTGACAGTTGCAGATGTTAGTGCATACACTCCTCTGTATGCACCAATAATGCTTTGCACACACGTTGGATAGGAATACACACATATATCCAAGGACAACACACTATAATATGCCAAATGTACACATACATAGATCTGTGGAAGATAGTGACAGTGACAAAGAGCCTTCCATCATGAGACCTGTCCCACCCAGCACACGGCCAAATGGCTACAACCACATGATGCGTAAATGTCACTCACCGTAGAAATTAACCACTGGTATCCCTCAGCATTACAGACTCTGTGGTGCTAGTGCAACTGTGCAACATGACTGTACAAGGCAGTAGTCATCTAGCAGTTGTATACATGTACCTGCGCAATTTAAACCTGTTTGTGCCTGAGTGAGGTGTGTCTATCTCTAGATGAATAGGTTATGGCCCATGCACACACGCTGCCCTCCCATAGCCCTACAATGGCCAAGCCTGCTGATGTCAGTCACTGTGAACTACACCTTTAGGGAAGGGATAACCCAGCAATCTTTGTGGCATGTCTTGTAACTGCGTAATGCTGTAGTGTGATATACTAGTTAGGTAAGAGTTCTAATCCCAGATGTGGCAACTGTGTGTGTCTGTGTAGGGAACAATAATTTTTAGGCTAGTCACACTCACTACAATTCAAATGCCTTAATTAGGCAAGCCTGCTGATGTCATTCACTTTGAAATACACCATTGGGGAAAAATAGCCCAGTAATCTCTGTCGGGCATCCTATAACTGTGCAATGCTGTAGTGTGATAAACTAGTTAGGCAGGAGTTATAATCCCTGACATGACAACTGTGTCTGTTTGTTGGAATAGGGAGCAATGCTTTTTAGGCTAGTCACACCCACTGCAATTCAAATGCCCTACCTTGGCAAGCCTGCTGATGTCATTCACTTTGAAATACACCTTTGGGAAAATAATAGCACTGTAATCTCTATGACGCATCCTCTAACTGTGTAATGTTGTAGTGTGATAAACTAGTTAGGTAGGAGTTCTAATCCCAGCAATGGCAACTGTGTGTGTGTGTGTCTCTGTCTGTGTAGAGAGCAATGCTTTTAGGCTAGTCACACTCATTACAATTCAAATGCCCTACTTTGGCAAGCCTAATGATGTCATTCACTTTGAAAAACACCTTTGGGGAAGGAATAGCCCAGTAATCTCTGTGGTACATCCTATAACTGTGCAATGCTGTAGTGTGATACACTAGTTAGGTAGGAATTCTATTGCCAGACATGGTAAATGCGGATGTGTGTGTGTGTGTTTGTCTGTGTAGGGAGCAATGCTTCTGAGACCATTCACAGTCACAACAACCTCCATTGCCCTTCTTTGGCAGGCCTGCATGTCATTCCCAGTGAAATACACCTTTGGGGAAAGAGTAGTCCAGTAATCTCCATGGTGTGCCCTATAACTTCATAATGCTGTAGTGTGATAAACAGGTTAGGTAGGAATTCTAATGTCAGACAAGGCAACTGTTTGTGTGTGTGTGTGTGTGTGTGTGTGTGTGTGTGTGTGTGTGTGTGTGTGTGTGTGTGTGTGTGTGTGTGTCTGTGTTTGTCATTCATATCCTGGGTGGAGGTTGCTGTGAGTGTGCAACAAATGGACTTATTCTGGAGTTGGTTTGGCAAATTTATTATATAGTGGGCATATTATATGTCACAATGTCCACCTTACAAGGATAACAGATGTCAAATAGCCAAGTGGCTGGGGTGCCAATACATACCGCTACATGTGACATCAAGGCCTGGCAAGCAAAGTAAGCAACCCTTGCATTACCCAGAGAACACTCTCAACCCATGTCTCATACACAAACACACTTGCCTAGGCAACAACCGCTATGTTGGTAGTGCCCTGCATATTGCCCACAGATAGTAACCATGGTGTGATTACAGTGGACTACAGAGGGCATGACACCCTGTCCCATCACTACAATAGGTACATAATTGCAGACAGTGTGCCTTCACTATGTTCCCCACTGGATGCCTGCAACAACTGTGGTGCCATCACATGTGACCCACAAAGGACATACCATGCCTTAAACACATGCCCTGTATGGACAAATGCCACTGACATCAAGGAATACCTGTATCATGCTATCAGTGTAGGTGTAGGGTCAACCTAGTGTCCATTACCAGTTCCTGCCACATGAGGCCAGGACAGGCACATCTGATGATAACAATCGATGTACACAACATGGGCCAGACACCCCAGGTACAGTTTCACATGTCACTGAACATGCATGTGGGATGTGTGCACATCCCAGACACCGTCCATGTCATGGACTATAGAACACATACATGGCAAGCATTGCACAGCACTGGCCATACACAATAGTAACCCAGGTGACTGGATGGTGAATACAATACCCACCCGTGTGGGCCAATCCAGACACTACACCCTTGAGCCACACTGCAGACCATTGTCATGTGGCCTGATGCCAAGGTATGCCCTTCACCTAGCCTTGTATAGCCTTCTGGCACAGCCATCCACTACACACCCATGAAGTAATGCACCCATGCATGTCAGTACTGGCACCCTGTGACTCTGATCGAAAGCATCATATTCCATGCACACATACACAGGGTTCCAATACTGACACCCTGTGTCTGTGCATCATACCCCATGCACACAGACACAGGGTGTCAGTACTGGCACCCTGTGTCTGTGTGCATGGAGTATGATGCTTTTGACCACATTCACACTCACTGCAACTCCCGTTGACCTTCTGAAGCATGCTGTTTGATGTCAGACACCTTCACATACCCTTTGCCCATATAACATCTGGATAACCCTGTGATGCATGTGATACCTGCACATTACTGTATTGTGGCAAAATAGCTAGTTAGGAAGTCTATTCCTGACCCTGCCAAGTGTGTCAATGTGTGTGAGTCCCTGAGAGAGTGAGGCTGTGTTGACGTTGACATCTGTTCATGTAGACAGCCACGTGTACTACACCTATCCTATCAGTAATATATCACTGTCACAGATGTCACTCACCATCAGATATACCTTTGGTCAATTTAACAACAATTAAGCTATCTGGTGCATGCAATAACTGCATAGACATGTGATAGCAATACATAGTCAGTCAGGGGTTTGAAACCCTGTACTGGTAGGTGTGTGACACAAACATGCTTAGATTTTACTCTCCCACCCCCTCCCTGACTTACTTTGTCTCTGCCTCTCTCACTCCCACTCTGGTGAATGTGGAGAGGTACACCTGCTTTGCTTAGGCAGCAGTTTGTGTTTTGTAAGTGATGCTCATGATCAGCTGATGGCCTCTGTATGAATTGCAGTCCCACTTTAGCTGATTGCATGTGGAACAGCTGTGGTAACATTCCCATAGCCAACTGCATGGAAACACACTCCAATATCTAGGAACATTATGTTGGTATTGGGCCTTTTCATTCACTGTGAGCAGGACCTACATTTGGTGTTTGGCAAACAGCATCACAGATGGTATTGGGATTTACCTCTAACAACATACACTGTGGAAACAGGCCAACAGACAGGAGGGGGATGTGCCAGACATGACCACAGAATGTAAGTGTTGCTCTTTTGCATTTGGAGTAATGTCGGTTTAACAGGGAGTATGTGGAAATGGTTGGTCTACATGATTTAATACCTGTCATGACAATGTTATGTATTTGAGGAAACTCCCATCTGTAGGGTTATCTGCAGACTGAGCATTGTGTGGAGCCTTTTGTTTCTTATGTTACTCACAGAACACCTATCTGAGAACTGCAGAAGCATAGTGTGGAGATTGCGATCAGTACATGGTGACAGCTATGAGAGTTACTGACTTCATATTCCTCATAGGACATATGTCACAAAAAACCTTGGTATGAAAGTAAATGTATGAGGTTATCACAGCAACATGCCAATACTGTGCCAGTGTTTGTAGCTCCAGCCACACGTCTGTCAACCTTTGTACATATGTCAAGCAGTAAGAGGTGCATATGTTCTGTACACCATTATTTATTGACATCATACCTGATAACAAGTCAGTCAGATGTCAGACTGCTAGACATGTTAAGTATGGTAGGGGTTGTTTCTGAGCACATAACTTGGGCATTCTGCAGTTGTGTGTACAGTACTGGAGTCTGTGTACTTATGGTGATTGTCGACAGTATGTGTATTGCACATATGTACCTTTGGCTGTGCACAGACTGTGGTAGATGCCATTGCTCTTGGTCCTGTTCTATCTGATGTTACATGCTGCTCCTGTGTATGGCACCCTATTGGCTCACATGTCTATAGGGCCAGACACACACGTGTCCCATACCACAGACAGGCATTGGACCATACTGTGTCATGAACTAATGTATGTAGGGTTAGTGTGTGAGTGGCACATATGAGGATGGTGTTTATCAGACAGTCCATATAGTGTCATATTAAGCTTGCATACCATATGTGGCTGTGGCTGTGTTCACATTGGTTGTGGGTATGCACTTTCTCACAGGCGTCTGTTACTCTGTGATGTGACATGCATGTAGAGTCTGCTATAATTGCAGGTACATGTGTATTTCCCCATACAAAATGTAATCCAGTGTTGTGGTAGTCTGCCTGTAGTTTGCACAGTGCTGTGTGACATGCCTAGCAGCCTAGTGTAAATACCCAGTGTGCTATGTCCAGTTATTTGCAAGACATACTGCTGCCAGGCCACCATAACTGCTGTGTATTTTTGACAAAGCAGTGAGATTCTGTAAATATGTATGTCACTAACTACTGCGTAGTATGTGGCCATGTGACCTCTGCACCACCAGGTAACATGTGTCAGGACAGACTGGCGTGTGTGAATGCATAAACAGTGTGGGCATATGTAGTCCAGTATTTACATGATATACCCATGTACATGGCTATTAACATCCACATTGTGAGCCATGGTCCACATATCTCGCATGAAGGGGATTTGTGTGCACCTCTGGACTGACCACTGAGTGCCAGACTGTCCAAATATATTGGTCATATCTGTGCTGTAGTCAACAGGATCATTACTGTGCTAGCAGTGGTACTGTACTATGATGTCCTTAGGATGTCTGTCAGTAGCCAATGGTGCACATGTCAAAAGCAGATGTGACCACCCATACACAACATGTCTGTTAGGACAACCCCTGTTACACTAGCAACAGTCTACATATATACCTGCAATACATACATGACATCCCCTTGTACTAAGAGGTTGGGACTATTGGTGCTGAGGTAGGAGTACACACCATTTCTGGACATATGGTAAAAAAAAATATATATATATATATATATATATATATATATATATATATATATATATATATACACACACACACACATATATATATATATATATAAATATATATATATGTGTGTGTGTGTGTGTGTGTATATATATATATATATATATATATATATATATATATATATATATATATATATATCCATATATCTGTATAGATATATACTATATATATATATATATATATATATATATATATATATATATATATATATATATATATATATATATATATATATCAAACAGTCAACATGCACACAGTAATATATGTCTACACATATACAGATATATAGCTACATATGCGCATATAGTTATGGATATCTACATATATATCGACATAAATAGGTATATCTGAATAGATATGTATGCACACATAGTTATAGATATCTACATATATATATATATATATATATATATATATATATATCAACATACATAGGTATATCTGTACACATAGGATATGCATACATATAAATATATATATATATATATATATATATATATATATATACAAAGAGATCTACAAATGGCCATATATGTAATGCACTATACAGATGTGTAGACATACATATGTATGAATATACATGTGTATGTACATGTAAACATATATCAACATATGTATATATCTATATTCCTGTCATGTGCAAACATCACGGTTGTGTATACCTTCCCAGATGAATCTCACCGTATGTATCTGATATGTATACATTTAGATATAGCAACATATGTGATGCAACAGTAATATCAATAACAAGTACTACACAATTGTGGAAGTTAAAGTAATTGCTCAATACTAGTCAATATATGCAGTGACAGATATATTGGAAAAACAACAACTGTCTTCACAGCTGTCACAGTGTAGTGACTTATTGTTGTGACTGTAGTCTGTAGGGTCCTGGGTTCAATACCTGCAAGGGCTGTTTATTTTGTTGCTGGGCAGAACAAGGGCTGCTGGATGCAGAGTGGTTAAGGCAGTTTTGAGCAGCTTTATGTGCATTTTCATGGGTTTGCACAAAGCTAAGAGATTCTAAGCTACAGTTAAACATATGGGTGCTTACACCATGTAGGCTTCACATACCAGTGCACAAATCTGCTTAGCTCTTACATTGCAGCAATGCTGACACCTGGTAATCAGTGCTCACATCCCAAGCTGATAACATAGCAGGGTAATGGCATCTGTAATAAGTGTATGCAATGCCATGTACAATACATGCATCTATGTGCTGTCATTACAGTAGCAAGGGGTGTGAGTGTCATGTGTGGGACACACAAGTATATAAGACCTGTACAGCACTGTTATCTATGTGAATGTGTTACATACAAGGGTAGTAACCCAGGTTATGTGCTGTCACACTGGAATGTAGTGTATCATGGTGGTACTACTGCTGACAGTGCTTTCCCAGGTAAGAGTAGAGTGCAAAATGTAGTACTGACAACAAGCACACCTATAGCATAGCTGGACTCTGAGGCCTCACTGTCAAGTCCCTGGTGTGTGAGCTGTGTTACAGGATATATCCCCTACTAGCTAATGATCTGACATGTGGAATGTAACTGTAGACTACCATCTGTACAGCACATGTCAGTGACAGCTTCCAACATGTAGTAATGGCATACATATTGTTGCCAAATGTCTATCTGTTGTCACATTCATCCTACTGCATAGCTACTTGCCAAGCTGATGTCTGTCAGTCCCTGTACAGATATGCAGATGGCAGGTATCCAGCTTGGATACATACAGGCAACCTTATGCCTGACTGACACTGACATGTCTGACCAGCTGTGTTATAACTGGCACATATAGAAGATGACACCCTGTACGCACCACATGCCACTGGTACCTCCACACCACTACCACAGTCAACAGAACATGCTTGGGTACAGGTGTCCATCACAGACACTGACCATGTGTTGTAATACATACTGCATACATGTCAACTGGATCAACTCAGTGGCCATTTGCAGGAGGCCCCCAGAGAATTGTCTGATGCATGTCACTCTCACTCTGAGGGTCTCCACAGTGGTGTCTGTCAATAGATTGCCTGCTGGCACATGGCAGGTGGCATGATACCACTGTACACACATCCCCTACACAACCCATCTCTCCATGGACAATAGCCAGGTATACATCTATGACCACCTGCAACAATGCACCACAGTATTGACATATGTGTACATGTGCATTACTGAGGATAGCAGTGTCTGTGTGTTAGTACACCTGTAGTTGAGAATACCATGAGGGCCTTCACAACCACAACACCCATTGCCATAGTCAGATGGGGCTGCTGCCATATCGGACATTACATGTACCCTGTTACGCTCCTCTACCTAACAGATACATGAGCCTTGCAGTACCAGCACAACAGTGTTGTACAAATGGGGCATTAGGCATGGAATACCTATTGAGTTCTGGCATGTGTGTGTATGTTTGCATGTCTGTATATCTGTAGGGTACAGCATTCTAAGGCCGCATACTCCTATTACAATATGCATTGCCACAGAGTAGTACGGATAGTGTTGTTGCTGCCCATAGGTGAGGCATCACAATGCAACACCCTACTATGCCTGTGGCATGTGCATTAGATGCATATCCCTGTAGTACCACTGTTGGGATATACAATGGGTTGGATCACAGTCATGGGCAATGTGTGATGGTGGGTATGTCAGAATGTCATAATGGGTTCCAATGAGTACAATATCCACTGTGGGATGTGGGTGCTGTGTACACTGTCATTACACAATGGTACACCCAGTATATGTCCCATGTGCCGCTTTATGGTGACCACTGCCACCATCAACCATACAGGTAACTGATACTACATTCCAGCCCAGTTATGCATATGCTGTGTGCAGCCTACCTGTAACACATTGGACACACGGACAAGTTAGTTAGCACCAATAGGCCCAGGTCTCTCGGATGTGTGTCTGCCATTTATGTCTGCTAATGTGTATATGATGGTATGTCACACTATGTATTGTCCATATGCAACCATTGCATCCCCCATGACAATACTGTACATGTATGGGGATGTTCTGCATGTAACATGTAACCTGGAACACACCTCACCCTAAATGCTGTGTGATGTGTGCAATGAAACCCACACAGTTCAGTAGCACTACATACCTAGGTAGGGATCTAGTCCCAGTGTTGCCAAGTAAGAGTGTGCATGTATGTGGATGGGTCTACATCAGGTTGCTGATTATACGTGTCCCAGCGGGTCACCTGTCCATGTGGCACAGGCAATAACTGTTATACAAACTTGTGACATGTGTTCAACTGTACCCAAGATATGTCACAGACATGATGTCACCACAGTGCCATACCCCTTGTGGAATATGACTGCAGACCATCCTCCTGCTGACACATGTACACCTATGACACAAATGTATAACATTAATGAGACCACAATTACCCAGTGTTACTAACAGCTATAATGCATCATTGCTGGACAGCTACACTACATGACATGTATGCATTAAACATTACTCCTGACAACATGTTACACTGCAGTACATTGGTACACTGTAGTACAGTTACGGTGTGCATCAGAACCATATTAGCCTGTCCCTGCATCAATGTTATGGATGACAGGGATGTGGCACAGGTATCATCATATGCACAGGGTGTGTTGTTGGTTTTCCAGAGACCGAGGATGTGCCATACATTTGACACCATGTGTGTGGGGTGAGGGGTGTAATTAGTTGAACTGGGCATGGTGCTGTGGTGTGTGTAGGTATGGGGTTTCCCTAGGTGTGTTTGTTTAGTTTGTGGGTATGCATGGATACAGTTCTGCCATGTGACTGCCCTATAAAGGTGTTGTTTGGACAGCTGCAGACCATACCTGACAGGGTGTGCAGTTCACCGCCTCAGGCCATGGACATGCAGACAGTGCCTGCCAGGGGTTCCATAGGCATGTCCAGGTACAGGCCTCGATGTGTTACTCTCCGCTGATGATAACAGATGTCTGCTGGAATGGAACCAGGTCCCTCCTGGAACTGATCAGGACTATGTGTATGTGGCCTGCTGTGGTGTGGTGTGGACAGCACCTCCCCTGCAGTGTTGGGGCTGATACTGCCACTACAGGAGCGCCTTGGTGTCCTAGCACATCCATGTTGACCACCAGCTGTTGGTGTTGCTGGCATACATCCACACGGCCGTTGCCACACTCCCACCACATGTTCAAGCACGGACAAACCAAGTTGATGAGGCCCAACATCTCAACAAACCATCTATCCATGACCTTGGTATGAGCATGAAGGACAGCAGACAGTTCATGGAAGTTGTCACTTGCAGATGTGAGAGCAGCCCTCTGCAGCCTCAGGCCCTGCCTGGTGTGCAGTTCCATACATGCCTGCACCACCATGACAGTCTGAAACATGCACCTGGTGGTACCAGTTGTGGCGCTTCTGCCAGGGGCATGATGAACAGCAGCCCTACCATGAACACCCTGGTACATCTGCCTATGTGGTGCCATGCCGGACATCTGGCTATGGAATCCAAAAACGAGGTCCTTGTCCGTAGGAAAGACTCAACAACCCACAAAACCTAAACGCAGTTTATTAGTATAAAACCAAAAAATAAAGCGTTTTCGCCACTGCAATCAGTGGCTTCTTCATTCCCTCTGTTGAGTCTTTCCTACAGACAAGGACCTCGTTTTTGGATTCCATTTGTTTGTTTTTCTTTTTTTGCAAGTTTGTGGGACATCTGGCTATGCCTGCTGTGACCAGGCGCAGTAGGCATGGACACCACACTCTCCTGTGCGCTGCCACCAACCAACTGTCCCTCTGCTATGGTCACTGCTGATGGGGTATGTATAGGCACTGGAACTGTGTGCAGGGTTGGGGTGGCTAAGATGGGGATGTCAAATGATGGTGCAGTTTTGGCTCCTGCCAACCCCACCTGTGCCTCAACAGTATTATCATCATCTTTGGTGTCTGTATGGACACCAACTCCAGACTGCATGCAGGATTGACCCTGACCCATCTCGCCACCTGTAGGGGAAAACAAGAAATGCACTTTAAGATCTGTACAGCATTGCATAACAGTACACACACACACACACACACACACACACACACACACACACACACACACACACACACACACACACACACACACACATTCCACCTCAGTACCTACCTGTCCCTGATTTTACAGACAGTCCCACATTTATTCACATAAGTTCCCCATCCTGCATCACACTTGGTAACATACACTCATTAATACCACACATTAATGTATCATTCCTCTAAATGCCTAGAAGAGTGATCACAACACAACACCTGTTACTCCACTACCTCCTTGATCTGAGTAGAGTAGGTTTTACATGACCTTACTGCTGTCATTCAGTGTTCACCCTGTGTATGTCTGGACATCGTGATCATGGCCCCTATATGTTAGAGGGTACTACGTTCACTCCATGATGTCACGCACTGGAGTGTCATGTGTAAGTATTGCTCAGTACATGCCAGATCTGCTGCTCAATCAACCTATCATGTGAAAACTGTAATATATGGATACACTCCCTGGTTTTGTCTAGCAAGTCCCCAATGCATCTGTAGTGCTGCATACATGGGTTGTCTTTCACCTCTCTGCTGATTGCAATATTAAGGCTATACCTGGTGTCTACCTTCCCTCCCAATGCATGTTCCATGCTACAGACCTTATTATACTATCAGCTGTCCTGTGATTGCATATCAGACAAGTATTCCTGGTGTCTTATGTGTCAGTCCAGGTCCATGTACTGCACAATCCCAAAGGAAAGTACTGCCATATGAACAACCCCGCAATCACACATGTGCATACATGGACACCCACACAAACACACACACATGCACACACACATTCTACATGCATCAACCCCCCCCTCCACTCCACCAGATTGCACTTACAGACAAAATACCCCACACACACACACACACACACACACACACACACACACACACACACACACACACACACACACACACACACACACACACACACATATACAGGCAAGGTTGCACAAAGATAGTACACACATTCCTCCCATTACCCATCTGTCAACATGCATAACATATGGTACTCAACAGCATGCAGTGCAGCTATAGTCAATCCATGCTAGCAACACTATACATGTGTGCGATGCATGGGCTGTGTTAGCAGCTGATGCCCCTTCCCCTGAAATACACTGCACTTATGTACACAGTATTGCTGTACACCTGTTCTGCAACCTCCCATGTGCTGTGCACCAAACCTCACAGGTGTACAGCCCATTGCTGAATGTGTAGTACTGTGTCAGTTATGTCTGCTCTATTGCTCACAGCCCTTCTGTTTTTCAGCGACACATACTTGGGATGATATGTGGACAGATGTCATTTGTGAATGCCTGATGTCTGGTTTACAGATCTCAACATCAGCGGTGCATGTATGACCAATCCAATACTATTACAGTGACAACCATCAGACCATACCGTGGCTATGGGGAGTGTACACACCCTTATTGATATGATGCATTCTTCCTTGATCTGCCATGGGACCACATCACCGCATATATTAACAGTACATGTGCCTGATATGTGACATATGTCCTATACATTCACATGCAGTGTCTAAGAAATGTGTTAGGTGTGCAGATGCTGACTGCGATTCATACACTCCGTGGGTGAATATGTGTACACTCCCTTAATGTGACGGTTTGTTGCACCTATTATTTGTACTTCAGCAATCACTATTCAGGCAGGGGTATACTAGCATGGGCCATCTGCTTTTGCCAGTGAATGGTCAGTTTGCCCTACACATGCATCCCAACTCTGCATGACTGCAAGGTCTACTCATGTGCACATTCCTTGGTGCTCACACACTGCCATCACTATTGCTGTGGGGGAAGGGGTACATCTGCCAAAGTTCCTGAACCTGACTGTGTGCAGATACAGCCATTCATAGCATCCTTAGAATCCCTGCTGCAGTGCACTGGTGTGTCATGCTGACACACCCTCCTCACCTTCAGTGTTTTTACAGATGCTTGACAAGTATGGCCTACACATGTGTCAGTTTGCAGTGTCCCATACACTGAACACCATGTGTTACAGCCTAGTCCCAGCTAATAATGTGAACCACAGTAATATGTTATGCCACAGTGTAGATCTGTAACAGTTGCCATTCTAATACTAGTATATACACTTTTGTTGGACTGTATAAGGGTGATGCTTCACACATGTCCTAACTGTAGGCCATGTGTCCCACCATTATGTTCATCCATGTGGACATATTTCACAATGACAGGATGCCAGTTATCTTCCAGGTGTCTGACATACCCTTCTGATACCCAATTATGGCCACCACTGTGATGCAGTGCATTTAACAGCAACAATACGTGAACATGTACGGCATGCATTATGGGTAGGTGTGTTAGATGTGTGCATGGAATATACCATAGCCATTATATGCTCGGTGTATTGGCAAGCAACAACATAAACCATATTCAACAGCTACAGGCTGCTGCCTTGGTGGTATACCAGAGGGACCTACATAAGAGTGTGAGAGATGTGATGTCAGTGCCCACAGCTGGGTCATTGCTACAGTGTGGGTGTAGCATTACAGTACATCAACAGTACTAGTCCACAATGCGACCACTTATGCACAGCTGTTTATTACTATTATGCAGCAACAAACTATATATATGACATGTCAGATATGCATGATCTACCTGTACAGATGCAAATGCATACGCAACAGTGGTCTACTGATGTGCCCTGTGGCCTTACCTGTACACTCCTCAGCCAGTGTGTGGGTAGCACCCACCTCCACAATGATCTCTGCCAGTTGTTGGGTGTGCAGGCAGGCAGGTGCCACGAGGCTGGGGAGGAGCTCCTTAACAAGTGTCAGTGGGATGGATGGTATGACCTCCCCCTATTGTGAGGTGATCCCCCCAGACTGCAGCAGTATGCTGACGGGCATTGATAAGCAGGTCAGAACAATGATATGGGATCTGCTCATAACTGTGGTTATGCAGGCCAACATCACTGACCCTTTGGACTAGATTGTTCCACAGGGCAGTCTGCTCCTGCTGCTCATGGGTGGTCCTGCTGAACAGAACGGGATCATGCTGCATTAGGAGGTTCAACACAACCTCATTTTCTGCCATGGAATATGTGGGTAGGGCCATGGGATATCTTGCCTGAAAGACATAAAGATGGAAACAGGTCTGAGCAACTCATACAGCAAGGTTACCATAGTTTTTAATACACATCTCTGTCACCCCCCCACCATATCATTGACAACAAACTGTTCACACAACTCAATAGGTATGGCTACAACTTACCTACCAGTGGGACATATATTGTATTGTACCACACTTTGTGCTATGTGTTTGTAGCCATGTTCCCTGTGTGGACACTATGATTGCTGGCCTGTTACAAACTATTTTACCTGCATGCTATTGTCAGGGCCACTATGGTTCCACATATGCATGTGGTATGCTTGCTATGTGATTGCTGCACATCTGTCATTCTGTGTTATTGGGGATATCTATGCATGCTGTTGAACATGTTCTGGGATTGTGAGGACTATTGCTACCCACATATGTTCTATAACAGTGACACAATAGCATGTTTATAGAATAGTTGCTAGCAAAACCACCTCTCCAACCTCATCTGGCCATGATACCAGGCCACATCACATCTACTGGTCTAGCACTACCTTCAGGTGGAACCACCTCAGGGGATGTTGTCCCCTCCACAGGGGCACACACAGACATGATCCTGTCGCCCAAGGTCAGGTCCAGGGTTTGTTCTATAGGGGGCTCCACAGACACTTGTGGGATGTGCTACAGCACCTTGAGGTACCCAGTATACATTCACAGAGTCCACATGCTCCTCCTGCTCAGCCTCCAGTCCAAGCACCTTCAGGGCAATGGACTGCTGTTGTGAATAACAATGGGTGGGAGCCTTGTTCCCGTTGTTTCCTTATGGGGGCCCATGGGGGCTTCCACATCGCAGACTACACACACCATACAGTGTGTTTACCCACCACATGTGTAATATACCATCCCTGTAGGCTGTCCTCTATATCTACCAACCCGAACCACCTCCACAAATATACCTGCCATCCTTCCCCATATTCATATTACCTACTTTACAAACAAGGGCAATGTGCTCCCAGCAAGGGGTTCACATGTGACATACTCGTCCATGTTGCATACATGTACAGCTGTATATATCTGTGTGTATTGCTATGTGTGCTGTTCCCTCACACATAGCATGCAGCACTGTGGTGGTAATATAGGGGACATGTACTTACATACATATTTGTGTGTGTGTGTGTTTATATATATGTAGACATAAGCATATATATATATATATATATGTGTGTGTGTGTGTGTGTGTGTGTGTGTGTGTGTGTGTGTGTGTGTGTGTGTGTGTGTGTGTGTGTGTGTGTGTGTGTGTGTGTGTGTGTGTGTGTGTGTCTATATATATATATTATGTTGTATATATGTGTTTATGTATATATGTCTACATATGGGTATCTGTATATCTGTAGACATACATGTGTGTGTATATATATATATATATATATATATATATATATACACACACACACACATATACATACCTATATATGGGGTACATTCAGACATCAGGTCCACAATGTCTAACTCTCCTTCCTGCACAGCTGGCACTGTTCTGCCTTGATACAACACAGGCAGGTGCCACATATGGACACAGCCTAACATTAGGGGGCCATATATTGGGCCAGATTACAGGTAAGCCTATTACACACCTATGACATTTCAGCATGCTACAGTACATGTTAACCTGAGTGTCCTGCAAGTGGTGGGCTCTGGAACCCACGTGCCCATCATTATAACATTACTTCCCCTACCAGCTATTGGCCACAGTAATATGCATCCTTTCCATTGCACAACACACACTATATTGGTTTACATCTTGTCAGTTGGTGCTGCTCTGCACAGTTGACAGGTATGGCCCACTACCCACAGGGACAGACTGTAATGTCCATAGTAGTTGTTCAGCTGTTCAGCTGAAGATCATTACAACAGCAACACCTGATGGCACATATATATCATTCCACATCATCTACCCCAGTATTATGGACCATGTACTACAGTCAATTACATGCATATATACTTCACATACCTGTTGTGGGGATGAGGTCTGTTGTGGATAGTGTCCATGTAGGAGGGCTTTTTTCTCCTTAGCTATCTGTTTTTGGTTTGGCTGTGGTTCTGATTTTGGTTCTGGATCTGTTTTCTGTTTTCTCTTTCTCTCTCTCTCTCTCCAGCTCTCTTTCTCTCTTTCCAATAAATGGATTGAGCTGCTTGGAATAGATTGCAGCATGGCTTTTGTGGGTGATGCACATAATTGGGTGATGGCTTTTGCACCAATCAGTGTCCTCCACATGCTCTCTACATGCAGCATGCTGTGTAATACTTCCAATTACCACTGTCATGGCAAACAGCTACTATAAATCCCTACATCATGTGGGCGTGGTCTCTTTACCTTTCCTGTATGGTGGACATCCTTCCTGTGTGTGGGAAGCAGTGTTAGAGACAGCAGGTAGCAATACCTCTTACAAGAAAACTTGCACACTCAGGCCAGCTACATATTTGTATGAGGTTCCAGAACTACAAACAAAGTGTGAGTACTATTGTTGTATGCATTGTATAGCACCAGTTGTACAGGGTGTGTGTGTACATACTAGTTTGACATGGACTGCAGTCTGTCTGCGTAGCTCTCAACTGTGTGCCTATCCACTTGATGGCCAGAGGTATGCATGTTATGTTTTGCCTGTCCACCACACAGGTCTTGTGTCAGATATATCACTGGCTGTGTGTGTTGAGTGTTATTAGTACATGGCAACATCCATTTGTGCTACTGACTGCATATTCCTGACTAAGGGTATGTTGCAGACTATCCTGTAACACCAGCAACTTGCTTAGTGCATGACAACACTATTTCACATATGGGCCTGTGTTCCAGCCTCTGTCCTCCACCTACATACCAGACTTTGTCCATATGACATGCTGTCAGGGGCTGTTATGTAGTGAAAACTCAAAAAACACAAAAAAATGGCTTAAAGTAAGGCAAGTGCAGATAACAAGTAGAAACCAAAAAAGAAAATTTGTTATCTGCACTTGCCTTACTTTAAGCCGTTTGTTTTTTGAGTTTTTTTCTTTTGTTATTTGGCTTAAAGGACACACTCTACATGGATACCTTGAACAACAAGGGAACAACAGGGACCACTAATGATAATTTTTTGCAGATATTGCAGGTGCCAGTTAATCCACTTCTTAATTTTGATTCCTCTTATACAATGGTACATGACTTTGTGGATAGTAATCGAGTATCTGAGTTCCTGAAAGATTTCAGGGAACTAGAGAACATGACATATAAATATAAAAGGCTGCAGTGGCAGTGCTTGCACCTTCAGGTATCACTTGAAAGTAAAATCATTCCCCGTGGACTGAGAATTCTTAATATGCCTACCTACGGAGATACTTATCCCACGTTACCCCACAGATGGCAAGAATTAAATCTGCAGTTCAGTTTGAAATATATGGAACTGCTGATAGAGTTCTTTGGACCAATTGAACATGAACTTAAAAATGATATTATTATTATACTAGAGAAAAAGATTACTAATTGTTTTACAGTTGACATTACAGTCAATAAAATGGATCAGCTGCAAAAAAATATTAAGTCCTATGAATGAAGACTCCAGCAAACTAAACTCAACATGTTACAACGGGATAAGAATGACTTTGCTAATAACAATGTTTTTTACTGGCCTAGAGAATGAATACAATCAGTGGTCCAGGAGACAGACTTCCATTCAAGGCAACAGCCAATTTGTAACGACTTCCTGTAGTTTTGGTGAGAGAACTATTTTTGCGAGACCAACAATGGAACATACACCAGCAGTTGCGTTCTCTGATAACGCTAATATAGAACTGAATACAAACAGAACAGCAGGTCCAAATAAAGGTTTGAATGAACAGGGATGAATAACAGCAAGTTGAATTCAGTACCAGTTACTTCCCAACCTCGTTCTGCAGAGGACGGCACTTCTAACAACAATGTTTTTTAGACAAGAATTCAAAAGGAGATTTTACTCTACAGAATCCACTGCCTTTCAAAACATGCTGGAGGAGCACTACAAAGCAGGGAAGAACACAGAGGTGTCAGAGCCAAGAATGGACAGCACAGCAGATGAAGAGAAGACGTACTTAAACACAGGTTTGGTTATAAATATTTCTTCATTGACTCTGAATAAGGAGCAGACTGAGTTACTAAATAGAGGCTTGTCGTTTATTCCAACCAAATGGGCAGACTCAGCAGAAATGCTGAAAGACCTCAGACTCCTTGGTAGGAGTGTTTCTTTAAGAAATACTTATTCTGATAATGATGGACAAAATAATGCTAGCATTTCATTATATAAAAAACTGAGTACTTTTGTCCCGATAATTCACCCAGGGATACAAACTTAAACGTATGTGAGACTGGTTTCAGAGATTTATGTACACAATGAACAAAAAATAGTTTCTGTAATTTGTCTGTCTGTGAAAATAGAGCTTTACAAGAACTGAAAAGTATGCGCTCCATCGAAGTTAAACAGGCTGATAAAGGTGGAGGGATAGTCATACTCGATAAAGAGCTGTACTTAAATCAAATGAGATGCTTACTACAGGATACACATACCTATCAATGTATTATGAAAATAGTTGTGAATGGGGTTATGGAAAAGGTATCCTTTTTGATTTTTGATTTATTAATGACTGATTTGATAGATGAGCAACTTTTTAAGTTTTTCAGCATTGACCATCCAGTTATACCTAGAATTTATGGCCTACCCAAGATACACAAAAAATATTGAGGCACCACCTATGAGGCCTATTGTATCAGGAGCAGGATGGTGTACAGAACCACTCTCTATATTTGTTGAAGATAACTTGCATCGTCATTTAGATGGATGCTACACCATCCTCAGAGATACCAAGATGTTTCTAGAAAGATTACATAATAGAATAATGACTATAGAAGATGATTATAGTTTTGCTACCATGGACATAGAATCACTGTTTACATGTATACCTAATGATTGGGGGATTGAGAAAGTTAGGGAATTCTTTACCCTAAATAGATGTTATGAAAACGAGAAGGTTCAACTTATCTATAGTCTTTTAGAGATTATACTAGAAAATAATGTCTTTGTATTCGAGAACAAGTTTTATCTTCAAAAGAGTGGCGTGGCTATAGGCAGTGCATGTGCAAATAGCTATGCCAACTTAGCTTTAGTGAGCTGGGAACAGCAGTCACTACTGTCTGAGACTAATCTTTTCTTAGACAACATTCTATGGTACGTCCGATTTGTGGATGATGTTTTTATGTTGCGGGAGGGAAATGCGAGTAAAATCACTGATTTTGTGAGTTATTTACACACTACGACTGAGTTTTTAAAGTTCACTTATCAGCTTTCAAGCAGCGAGATTGATTTCTTATATGTAAAAGTCAAGAAATCTTATTTGAATGAACTCAGTAGCACCATCTACAGAAAACCTACTCGAAGGAATGCCTTATTACAAAAAACAAGCATGCACCCTAGGCATATTCCTAGGAGCGTGCTTAAAAGACAGGTCTATAGGGTCTTACGGCTACATAATAGGGATGATGAAGCATTAGCAGCTTTAGCCAACATGAGGTGTGAATTTTTAGAGAGAGGTTATTCTAGACAAGAGATTGACCTTGCCATAGATGAAGCTTGGAAACAAAGAGGAAATAGATGCAAACCATGTTTGACAAACAACATACAGAATGAGAACGGTGTTAGTCCTGCTCACGGTGACAATAGGTTCAGAGTGGTGTTTCAATATTCGAGTGACATGAATGAATACACTAAAATTATTAAGAGAAATTGGCATATTTTACAGGAAGTACCAGGACTTTTAGAAAAAATTGGGAATACTCTGTTATTCTCTTTTAGAAATAATGTCTTTAAAACAACATCTGGGCAATAGAACAGATATAAATAGATCTACTCAGTCTGTGCACAATGGCACTTTTCCATGCAGGCGATGCTCTGCATGTCAATATTTATATAGTAATAGGACATTTACACATCCTACATGTAAATTTACAATTACAAGTAACATTTATGTTGACTGCAGAATTACAAATATTGTTTATTTTTCCTTTTGTCAAAAATGTTTTGTGTATTCTGTGGGTAAGACCAACAGAATGTTCAAGGACAGCATCCTTGAACATGTTTGAGACATAAACAATGGAAAGGAAACTAGTGATCTAGCTAATCACATTAAGCAGAATGATTCTACACATACCCTTAAGTTTTTTGCAATTCAAGTTGTTCATCTTAGTATACGAGGGGGTGATATAGAAAACTTGACAGAAAGTATTGAGCAGAAGTGGATTCTCTCACTTAATGCTGAGAGATATCCTGGTCTCAGTGGTACCACCTCGTTGCTTGAAAAATTAACTTTGTGCTTTGCACATACACTATATGTATGCATACACATATTTTTCATATATATATAAATATATATTTGTATATATATATCTATTTTTATATACACATATGTTTTTTACAGTGATACTAGATTTGTAGTTTATAGTTTTTAAATTTAATTATATGTTTTAGGCAGCTATTAATGTCTTAAGATGGTGAGCTCCAAATGAATGTTATTTATTTCATCCTATTTGACTGCACATGATATGTTATACATATATATATATATATATATATATATATATATATATATATATATTGGGTTTTTTTCGAGCTGGATAGTATATTAATTTTATGTTTTTAAATTGCTATATTAGGCTTCTATTTATATTTATGATGGCTGCTAAAGTAGACATGACTTTTTAATATCAGCTGACTATTAGATAGACTATAAATGCTGTTTTTACTTTCATTCATGTGTCTGATGAAGCGACGAGTACAGTCGTGAAAGCGCTTACCTTTTTTCTTTATTTTATTAAATATTTGGTGTGTCAGCTTGGTGCAGTTTTTTCTTTTTTGGTTGTTATGTAGTGGCCTGTGAGTATGTCATGCTGCCATTCCTGCCATCATTCCACTGATGTTGTGTCCCTCACACATATTGTGTGGTTGGGTCCATATATGTGTGGGCTTCATCTACACAATACACGTGTGCCCTTATGCAGTTCAGAGGTCAGTGTATTTAAAAGTGGTATATACTCCTGTATGTCAGTCTATGGGGGGATGCACCATAACTAACCTAGGCTGTTACAACATGTGAGGAGTATCGGGGTAAGCTGCCTTAAGGTATCTGGATGTACATTACCATACAATTCACCTTGGGTAAATGCAGGCTTACTGCTTCCTGCCATACAGACTGTTCTGTTTGTCAGTGTGATTGTGATGGTTTCAGTTATGCCTTGTTATGTAACAGATACATCCCACTGTCTCAACTGAAGTCTTTACCCCCTAGGGATTGTGTACAGAGTGTAGATATAGACTGCTGGACTATACATCTGCATCACTTACTCTTGATTGATTGTTATCCTGTGGCCCAGTCTGTCTTTACTGTTGTACTACTTGAAGCCCTTGGCCTGGACAGCAACATATGTAATGCTTTCCGGAATACTGTATTAACTGATCTGTTTGAGTGTTGCATTAGTCTGTTTATATGTATTTCAGAGTCTAAACCTCTATATGACATGGCATATACAACTGTAATAGTACACAAATAAAGGTTTCTTGTGTATGCAAACCTGTGTGTGGTGTTATATCCTTTGACTTCTCTGTGGGTATGTTTTGGGCAACAATTGTCTTTGGTATGGGTGACTCATACAGTGTCCAATTGGTTAGGGGGCAACTGTCGGCATACTGACTGTTCTGTATGGTGTGCACCCTTTAAACATGTATCTTCCTATATATATCTCTGTGTGTGTATGTGTAGTTACATATATATATATATATATATATATATATATATATATATATATACATATATATATATATACATATATATATATATATATATATATATATATATATATATATATATATATATATATATATATATATATATATATGAATACTTCACATAATCGACGACTGAAATTCAATTTCATATGGTCGAGACCATATGATCGAGATTTTAGTAAATCAAATGTGTGTAGTGTTCAGAAATAAGAATTTATTTATTTTAATACATTACGTGCACACAGAGACAAGTGTTGTTGTACGCCTGTGTGTACGTAATGTTGTATTTGTTTTGCGGTGTTAGCAGGAAATGAGAAATCTCCCGTTTTGCACTTCTGCATATAGCGCAAGACAGGAGATTTCCCATCTCCCCACTGTAGCGCGATCTTGGAGTTGGTATATTTAAGTAGGCGGGGTGTGGGGGGCTCAGGGGGGCAAAGCCCCCCTGCAAAAGTGAAGTTTGTGTTTTTTTTTTTTGATGGTTTCACTTCAGAAGTTCGAAGTTCAAACTCGAGCTTTTGGTTTCGGTTATTTGCAGTTCGAGATTTTGGCAATTCGATCTTCTGAAGTGAATCCATATATATATATATATATATATATATATATATATATATATATATATATATATATATATATATGTGTGTGTGTGTGTGTGTGTGTGTGTGTATGTGTGTGTGTATGTATCTTAGGAATGTTTATTGCTTCCAAATTGTACATTCCCTATTGTAGCTAGACTGTACTGCATGATATGTTATTGATACCAACCTGACATCATACAGGTGGGATGGATTACTGTTAACATCTTGTGCCCATGTTGTGTTGGGTCCTGGTTATGGGATTTGCAACAGTTGGTACTGTATTGCAGGGCAGACCTGTTTGGCTGTGCGAGGGGGGGGGGGGTAATATCAATATGTATAAGACGTATGTAGCTTGGGCCCCCTCACCCCCATTAATGGTGCCTGTGGTCAGATATGTATTTGTTATGTTCTCTTTTATATGTATAGATATAGATATATATATATATATATATATATATATATATATATATATATATATGTATATATCTATTTAGATATAAATATAAATATACACATGCACACACACACATCTAAATTGTTAAATAGGTTTCCTGTACTGTTGAATGCCTGTGCTGGATGATATGTTTGGAAAAATATCAGGGTTAGGTTTATCTGACATGGTTTAGTGCAAAATCACTTTGGATATGGTGTGCAGGGTCCTGTGTTTGAGCCTTGTAGAGGTTGTTTATTTTGTCGCTGGGCAGAACAAGGGCCATTGGATACAGAGTGATTAAGGCACTTTTAAGCAGTTGTATGCGGGTTTGCATAGGTTTGCATAGAGGTAAGCAGTGCTAACTTCTGGTTACATTTTCTTATACTCAGCTTCTAAATTGCTTAACCTGTGTAGGCATTGCTTACTGCTGCGCAAACAGGCTTAAACCTGCTTACTGCTTCTTAAACGTGCTTACTACTGCTTACCCTTGCTCTAATTTCTTTAAAAGAATTGAAAAAAGGTTGATAGGAAAGTGGTGAAAAAGGGGTATAAAGAGGGAAAGACAGAAGGGAAAATAGCTAGGGATGTGCAGGAAGGGTGTAGGGAAGGTCCATAGCTGCCCATTTCTTCTACAGCAACAGCTGTACATATACACTGAATTTGGAGATAGATTTGGACACTCATACCCCTGACAGAAGGGTGAGTACAACAATAATATGTTGTTAAGCCAAGTAGACCAGGTTTCATGTGTGTGAAATTGACAGCTATGTATCGGGCGAGATTTTTTTTTGGGAACAGATTGCTCTTTTTTTTCAGTTGAGAGTGGGATGTTGGGGTGGGATAGTAGGTATAGTTGCGGAGGTAGGTTGGGTAGACAAGACAAACAAGATGCATACAGGAGCAGTATATGACACATGTCGGGGGTAAACATCTTGATCGGGAGGAGTGTTGGGAAATCAGAAGTCCATGAACCCCCTAGTGAAAACAGTGGGACTGAGGTCCCCACCCATGGGCAGTCATCACTGCACCTTCACAGCCTCGAAGGTGGCTGTGCTGGGTGGCTTAATAGGAGAGCCAGGCCGACCCTCTAGTTGTGACACACAGACCTCAAGCTGGTGTAGCAGATCTCTGACCTCCTTGCAGAGCTCGCTACGCACCATGACCCGGACCTGGTGATGTGTGACAGGTTCCTGTCCATGCTCACTCCCAGGGGGGATGAGCCCCATCCCCTGAGGCAGTTCCGCCTGAAGGTGGTGCAGGACCAATGGATGAGGAGGTCCTGGGTTGGGGCCCAGATTCGCTGGTGCCCGGTGCCACAGCCAGCTGAGGTGGGACAGGTGGATCTGCTGAGGCCTGCATTCCCATATGTGCTATGGTGTTTAAGTTTTATCAGCATATGTGGGTTAGTAATAGTCAACACATTCCAGGATTAGGTATAACAGCATGCATGGATATTCCCATTAACTCAAACACCAGATATGGAACAGCTGCATAGCAAGCAGAACACATGCATATATGGGACCACAGTGGTACTTACAGCAGCATGCAGGTACACTGATTACACCATGCCACCAACGTGGGAGTATTTCAACATAGCACATGCATAGAAACAGATTTAAATAATTATTGAACAATAGGATATATGCCCCAACATTAGAGTTAAGTCAGCACATAGCAATTGAGTTGTGTATTTAGTTTATTGTTGCAGATATGGTGGGGGGAGAAAGATGTCAATTAGCGAACTAATATATTCCTGTAGTTTGTATTAATTTCCTAGTCAGTGCTTTTATCTGTACCTTACAAGTATTAGTACACTACCCTGTTGCCTTAGTTTGGACAGTGGTATGGCTGTCGACAACTATATACATGAACTGGTTTTATCTGCAGTACACACCTGTTACCTGGTATACCTGTGGAGGAATTTTTGTTAACACTAACTGTTTCTACACATACTCCCAGATTCCAGGTTGATGTTATGCACATATCTGTCCATCTCTTTTTGCACACACTCTGGGCATGTCTTGACCACATGCAGGTGAACCGGGACATATTTTGACTATTGCTCTCTTAAACCTTTAGTAAATTGTACAATGACAGGTTTATTTTCATTGACATTTTCCAAATATGTACAGGCTTGACAGTCAGTTATATAAAATGAAATGTTGCCTACATGTTATTGATTAGCACACTGATATGCCAGGGGGACAGGGTGACAGCCGGCAGATATGGGCCAATTAACTGGACATTCTGGACATTTCTGTACACTTGTGGGGTATGATTCTGCATACAGCTTGCTACTACTCCCAAGATTCGGACCATGGCTGTGTCTGATAAAAATAAAACACTGTCCATCACAGTTGTGTGTGCTATATAGATATTGCTATGCATCTCTTATCTGATTTCTGTCTATAATTCTCCTGTGGTTTTACATTCTGACCTTGTATTACAACACTCTTATACAGGATTTCCTAGACAGTTAAATTATGTAGCACAGTGTGGGTGACAGTGATGAGTAATACCTTATTATTCAGAGCAACTGCAACACTAAGAATGCCATACAATACCAGAGTAAACAGTACCAGTTCAGGATATCAATTGTTTATTTCTAGGCCTAGTGTTAGTATCTGACAGACCTGTGAGATCAATGTTTGTTAGCACTACATGAATGTTGCCACACAAATTACCAGATTCCACATTAGTATTATGCACATACATCTCACTCTGTTACTGTACATACTCTGGTCACAGCTTGACAACATGGAGGTGTAGATGGGACATACTTGGCTTATTACTCTGATAACATTTTGGGGAGTTGCTAGAGTGACAGGTTTGTTCTTATAGATGTCTGATAATGAGTTGTATTTCTTGTTTGCTGCCTAAACATCTGGGATCATCCCACTGAGTTCCCAGGGGGACAGGGTGACAGGCAGCAGATATGGGCTGATTTACTAGACATTCTGGACATATCTGTACAGTTGTGGAGTATGATTCTGTATGCAGCCTACTATCACTCCCAGGATTTGAATCATGGCTGTGTGTGCTAAAAATACAACAGTTCACATCTCAGTTGAGTGTGCTATTTGGATTTTGTTATCTGTCTTTTAACTGTTTTCTGTCTAAGTCTCTCTCAGTTGTACTATATGACCTCTTGGGATTACACCAGTCATATACAGACATTCCTACACATTTTATTTATGTAGCACAGTGTGGGCAACAGTGCTTAATACAACAATACTATTAAGTGATTGTGAATCTACATTAACATATGATACCAGAGTAAACACATGCAGTCCAGCAGTTAGACCTTTATTGTCAGACTAGTATATTTTTATTTACATACAACCTATATAAGACTCATCCTGCCATATTCTCTGGTGTATGCAGTACATGCCTTAAAGAATACAGGTTTTATACAGGCAATTAACTTACTACTACCTTTAGATGTATTTCCTATGACAGTACAGCAAGAGTATTACTAACCTGCCTCACGTCGCAACCACTCCAAATCTACATCCATGGGCCTCCTTGCTCACTTGCCGCTGTGAAAGACATAAGAGGAATATTTAGTCATACCTATTCATAATATATATGAGCTGGCAATTATTAAACAGGTAGTGGACTGATACTTACACACGTCTGGGACTACCCTTATCCTCCTAGCCTATTGGATCCACTGATCCAAGAGATCCCCCTTTCACCACTTCAGGTCGGCATAGTGATGCCTGACCTGCTCACCAGTTCAGGGTATGCCAGTGGCACTGTTGAGGTCACAGGTGAGATGGTCCCAGGCTTCCACTTTGTATTAGGAACCCTGGTACTGGTCCTGTAGCAGTTTCAAGTCATGCTCTGTCACAAGGAGTCCTGCCATGACTCTGGACTCCTGGATGCCCCAGCACTGTGACCGAAAGTGCACACTCTTTCCTATTCCAGACATAGTGCCTACAAGGGGAAGCTACAAATGGTTATGAGATGTATTCCCACCTGTTGGGTTTAAATAGGGCCGGTTTCCCACACTTTGCCGTGATTGGACAGTTTTGAAAAGGCTAAGCTATGGGCAAACCTGCTTACCTAAAATTGGCATTGCTTAAAGGGATATACCAATGGACAGATTGAGTTAGCTGGCCTACATATTGCTTACACTACTAAGCTGGGCTGTACAATGCTTAGTATTGCATAATATCTAAGTTGCATTATATTTGCATTGTGGCATTGATTTATTATTCATTACATGTTATATATGTGTTTGGTATTCATGATTCATGTGTACGTACACTGTATGGGGTCATTGTGTTTATTAGGGGATTCCAGCACTTTATTACTTTGACACCTCACATCTGGACTTAATGCAGTACTCCAGTTCACATATTTATGTCCTGTAGTTGGTTATACAATATAAAACTTTATATAGATTCCTTTCTCATGTTCAGTTTGTATTTCCTATGGTGAGGATCTGTTTGGTGATACCTCAATCTTATGTACTGTTGTGATGGCTTAGTGGGTATCTACTCTGACTATAATGTACAGGGTGTTTGGTTCAAGACCTGCAAAGGCTGCTTATTTTTTTCTGGCAAAAACAGCGGCTGATGCATACAGAGTGCTTAAGGCACTTTTAAGCAACTGTAAACAGGTTTGCGCAAAGGTAAGCAATGCTACTCTCCAGTTAAATATGCTTACAGAGAGTTAGCTTCAGTATTGCTTAACCTGTGTGCACATTGCTTACCCTTCCCCGCAAATGGGCATAAACATTCTTACTACTGCTTAAATATGCTTACTCTTGCTTCGTGCTCATACCCGTTTACCACCGCACTAATTTAGATAGTAATGTCTAATGGTTCTTGGGAAGGGGTGGATTTGGAAACTGCAAGGATTTATCATTCATTGCACATTTTACCTTCAATTTGTATCCCTGATTCCTGTGTACATATACTATATAGGGCACTTGTGATTATCTGTGGACTTTGCAACATTATGACAATGACACCTCACATCTGCATTTAATATAGTACTCCAGTTCACAAATATATGTTTTGTCATAGGTTATGCAACAAAATATATTGATCATAAAGTGATTTGACATGGAAAATGGATTGTACTGGAGTGGGACTCGAACCAGGAATGACTGCTGGTAAGGCGAATGCTCTGCCCACTACACTATTGCGGTACTGCTACATTTGTATATATCTTGTTTTTTATCCTTTTGTGCCATTTAAGCTGCATTAACCATAGCTAAGTGATGGGCAAACCTGCGCAGGTATGGTTAAATTTAATGTGTTTTATAAAACAAATTCTTTATCTTTACTGTTTTAAATATTGGTCTTGTAAACTTGGGGGGATGTTGCTGGGGGTATGTGAACATCTATGAGTGGTTTTGCTCATTCTTATTCATACTCTGCTGTTCTTCATTGTAGGGGCATGTATATTCTGAGAGCTCTGTTCTCTGATATGCCCTCTGCACTTGTACATGCTCCGTGTCTGTTTAGGAGCTCAGGCAGCACACCTTCATTAATATGCATGGCACACTGCCATCCTGCTCCTAAATGTCCACTTCCATGCAGGACTAAGTTAGTCCTGCACAGAAGGATAGTAAATCCGGGGGATTATCTATCAGAGGTGCTTATTTGCCACCTGGTAATAAAATCTCTATTGCAGTAGATTTCGTCTGCTGGGTCTCATCCAGCATCTCCCAAGAAAAATTCTTACTGGGCAATTTTAATATTGACTATCTCCTTCTCAATCTCTCTTTCTCTCTCTCTCTCTCTCTCTCTCTCTCTCTCTCTCTCTCTTTCTCCACTGACTCACTTAAGCAGTCAATAAATCTGTATGATCTCTCACAGCTAATCACTGCTACCACCCTACGGGAACATTAATTGTCTGAATTCTTACCTTTATGCCTCATGAAATGTTTACCTCAGGTACCCTACCTGATGCCCTAAGTAATCAACTCCCTTTATACATAATACGAAACCTACCAGCACTAAACTTTCCATAAGGAAACTTTCCATAAAGGAAACAAAAAGCTCAGTACTTAATCTAAGCATAAATAACTCAGTACTTAAATAGCTGATCACTTTTCCAGGCATGTTCAAAGGTCAGTTTCTGTAATTCCTCCCATTAACTCGGTGAACCTGCGCATCCTGAGGCAATGTAGCAATTGCCTCATGTACACAGACAATCCTCTCCTCCTACCTCCAAACACATCCACTTGTGAGAGATACAAGTACATAGCAAAACTTGAGGCCTCGCTTTCTCTATACAAGACTGGGTCAGGCAGTCAGGAGGAGAAGGTTAACACACACATCACATCACAGAGAACACATAGCTCTCTTGTACACATACCACCACTATCACATAGTAACATGAAACACAACCACTTTTGCGGAGGCTCTCTTAAAAAATCTGTCCAAACAACAGAGACCTCCAAGGCACAAATGGAAGCAACCATCTCATCCAAGCACAACCCTGAAGACACATATCCCACATAAACAGTGTGCCAGTCAAGCTAAGCCCCTAAGGAAGAACAATGTACCAAACACATTAGTCATAGGTGATTCAATTGTAAGGCACACTGATGTCCCACTCACTAGGCTAAAATAAGGTGAAAATCATGGTCAGCTGACTGTTGGGTGCCAGGATTCAACACATTTATTTATTTATTTTATTTTACATTTGTTAACCTGGGGTGTCTGACTGAGCCAAAAAGGTCCTTTTTCAGCAGAGGCCCGGGGAGAAAAGCTCCACACAGAAAAATTACAGATACATTTAGACATGATCAGTATACACACAAATTACAAAAGATGTGTTTTTACAGTGGTATGCAGCACATCAACAGTTACAGTGGAGAGAACAAACAAAAAATATTTAAAAATAAAGGTACTTAATAGATTTGTGGTGTACAGCTGAAATTTGGAATATAAGTAGAATACATACATAGTACACAGGTACATACATTTTAGATTAGCCAGTGTTTGTGAGAATAGTTTTCAATCTTAATCAAGTACTCTAGGTTTAGTATGTGTACCTTATCCACTTTCACTAGCCTGGGGAGCAATCATGGCACTGCCAACTTTGCTTGAGATGTTGCCTGATGAGGTCTTTAAAGGAGGCTTTGGATGATGTGTTTTGAATGCTAGTGAGGACAGAGCTCCATTTTTTAGACACTGGACTACTATATAGTGTATCTCCAAAGCTATTGTAGCTGTTGGTGACTTCTAGTAGTAGCTTGCTTGATGATCTAAGAGGCCTTTTGGCTGAGTGATGATGAACTAGGTTTTTGAGGGCAGGACACTTATTGGGGAGGTAACAGATAGAATGACAGAGGCAGAGCTGATTGTAGGTTAGGAGGTTGGGCAGTTCAAGCCAGTGGAGCTGTCTCAAAGCAGTACAGTGATGATTTCTATATGAGCAATTTGCAGCAAAGCGAGCAATTCTGTTATAGCAGGCTTTCATTTTGCTTAGTTCAGTTTTGTTGAGATTAGTCAGAATGGGAGATGCATAGAGTAGGGTGGATAGAAGTTGGGAGCGAGCAATGGCTGATCTTGTGTTGTTGGTAAGAAATGGTTTGATACAGTAGAGTGATCCCAGTTTGACATGTACTTTTTCAATAGTTAAGTTGAGATGACTATCACATTATAGGTAGGAGTCTATGGTTATTCCCAATAGCTTAGCCTGTGCCACTGGAGCAATTGGAGTAGCATTTGTGGAGTAGATAGTGAATTGACTGTTAGTGTTTTTGTTAGAATTGCTCATAATCATAAACTGAGTTTTCTTTGGATTGAGGATAAGTTGGGCTTTGGTAAGGTAATTTTCAACATCAGAGAATGCTAGTTGAGTTGTTTGCAGGAGGGTGGGAATGTTTTGTGCAGCACAGATTAAGGTAGTGTCATCTGCATACTGAATTATAGATGCATGCTGTGTGGAGGTATGGAGGTCATTTGTAAAGATTGTGAATAGTAGTGGCCCTAAGATAGAACCCTGTGGGACTCCTATAGTTATGGGCAGCTGAGGAGAGAGAGAATCTTCCCATTTCACAGCTTGGTACCTGTCAGTTAAGTAGCTTTGGAATGAGGTAAGGGTGGAATTTGGTAGGTGATACTGGTTTCGTTTGTTTAGCAGGATTTGGTGCAAGACTGTGTCAAATGCTTTGGACATATCCAAAAAAAGAGTTGACACCTGCAGGCCTTCATTTTTGCAATGGTTTACTGTATCTGTGAAGCAGAGGAGGGCTGTAGTGGTACTATGAGCAGATCTGAAACCATGCTGAGTAGGTGACAGGATGTTGCTGTCTAGGAGATATTTTAGCTTCTGGGTATGGATGCATTTTTCTAGGATTTTGGCCGGGGGGAAAGTAAAGCAATGGGTCTGTAGTTATTAAGTTCAGTGGAGGTCCCACCTTTATGTATGGGTGTAACAGGATATATTCCAGAGTTTGGGCACATAGTTTTCAACAACTGATCTGTTTATGAGAGTGCAGAGTGGGATAGCAATATCATCTACTGTGAGTTTCAAGAAATAGTTGGGGAGTAGGTCAGCTGCTGTTGATGAGGTTTTTAGTTTGGAGAGCATGCTTTTGATTGAAGTGGTGGAAACTGTTTTGAGGGTAAAGCTTGTATTAGTATTATTTGTGTTGGGGGGGGCTGGTGAGGAAGGAACTGTCCTGTGATACAAAGGATAGAATTGAGTTCACAAAGTGGGAGTTGAATTGTAGTTCGATGGGAACTTTAGTGTCAGGGGTGGTTGGCTTGGGGGTAGCCTTTTGGGTGGATTTTAGTAGCTGGTTTACGTTTCTCCAAAATTTTAGGGGGTTGTGTTGGTATTTAGTTTGTAATGTAGTGTAGTAGGATTTTTTGTCCAGCCTAATGCATTTTTTGCACGGTTACGCAGTTCTTGGTATTTAGATAGGCTTTGTGTTTCTTTAGTTTTTTGATAGTAAAGCCAGGCAGCGTCTCTGGTCTTGAGGATTTGTTTGGTTTCTTTACTGAGCCTGGGGTTTGTAGAGGTTTTAACCTTAATTTTGTGCAATAGAGCAACAGTGTTTAGGTGTTGTAGAAATGTTTTGTTGAAATATGCTACAGCCTGGTCAAGTGAGAAGGTTTGTAAGGGGGTCCAGTCACAGTTACAGAGTAAAATATTGAGGACCTCAGGAGAGAATTTTTTTTGTGTTTCTAGTAGATATATAGTTAGTGGTTTTGCATATGCTTGTTCTACTATGTATAAAGTATATTATGTTTTGGTCACTTAAGGTGTCTGGGAGACATCCTGCTTGGGGGTACAATGTGGGGTTGTTAGTTAGGACCCAGTCAAGGATGGATTCCTTTTTAGATTTTTTTATCACATCTAGTTGGAATTTGGACTAGCTGTGGGTAGCCATGGAGATTTATTAGATTACTTGGTGATTCTGATATGCAGGTGAACCAATCTAAGTTGAAATCCCCCAGAATAAGGGATTCTTGTGAGTATGTGGAAGAACACCAGGATAAGAAGTCTTCAAGGCTAGCAGGTGTACTACCAGGTGGAATATAGATCACAATTGTGGTAATGACCTTTTTAGCGTGAAGTTGAAGTTGTGAGATAAGTATGTCCCTATTATTGGGGGAGGGGTAGGAGTTTGGTAATTGACGTACAGTTAAGTTGGACATATACAGCAAGGCAGTTCCACCCCCTTTACAAAGTGGTCTGTCTTGTCTAATGATATTGTAGCCAGTAGAGAGAACTTCTGAGTTAGCTATGCTTTTATTTAGCCAGGTTTCTGTTAAAGCAACTATGTCTGGGGAGTAGTGTGCTACTGTGGCCTGGAGTTCATGTCTTTTATTTTTGATACTTCTAATATTAATATTTAGCATTAAAATATGGTTGGTTTTGCTGCTGTTGTTGATTTGCCCTGGGATGAAGATAGTTGGGGTGTTATGTTCTGACATTTGTGTTGGAGCAGTTTATGTTGGACAGGGTGGATTTGGACCTGGGTTGGGGTGGATATACCCACTTATGGTGAGCCTGGTGTTAAAATAGTGATATAGATGTTGGAGTTTGGTGAGGAGTGTTAGAAAGTATTGTGTTTTTTTGGAGTAGGAATGAGAGCATATGTGTTTAGTTCTGAATTGATCCGTTATGTAGTTCTTGAACAATTATGGACAGATATTATTATAATGTGTGGTGTCTGTATATGAGAGTGCATAATGTAGTGTTGTGCTACTAAGATTAGGGATATTGCTAGAGTGATAACTTGTGGTGTTGTAAAGAATTATGAGAAGACAGACTAGACTTAGTTGTATGATAGTCATGGTTATAAAGTTTAAGTTGTTTCTAGGTGGGGGGGGTCTGAATAGGAATTATAGGATTGCACTATATGTGGATGGGGAAGTAGTGTGGGTAATGTAAAACATGCCTAGTGGGAATGAGAGTGATTGGGAGTATTTTTTGTGGAGCAAGTTGGTGTGGTATAATGTGATCTGACTTGAGGAGCTGTGATTGGTGCAGGTGATGTGAGGGTGAGCTGTGGGTGTGGCTGTGATTACTATAAATGTAGAGGAAGTGGGGGCAGGAGGTAATAAGGGGCAGGACAGGGGAGCAGAGAGAGCCTGAGCATTAGCGAAGGTGAACGGAGCGGGGCAGAGCCCACCAAGACAAGAGTAAAAAGTAGGTATTACTTTACAAATCTGAACACTTTAAACAAATTCCTGAGGTCTAATGACTTACCAGCAAGCAGAATGCAATTGCTGAAGAGCAGGATTCTAATATAGACTTAGTATTGGGGGAGGGAGATAGCACAAGGGGTGTAAACCAGGTGGAATGTAAAGAAACCAGAGAGGCAATCAGCGGAAAACTATCAGTGAAGGCCTCAGAGGGGGGTAAGTAAGAATTCAAACTACCTGCAAAGTGAAGGAGAGAAGAGACAGCAAACTTTATTAAGGTTGGGAGTGTGTCTTCACATTGACTTGCTGATTAGTAACCAGTTTGTGCACAGATTAGAGTAGGGAGATACATTAGCAATGAAGGGGAATGTATAGAGATGCAAATAAACAGGTGGGCCTCCAAGTGATACAAACTAAGGCAGAAAGCACTGAGAGGGCTGCTTGATAGTTAATTTAGTCACAGGGATCTGAATTAAATGTATACTGTCTATTGGACAGTTAGGATTACTGTACTAGCTGGGGGGGACACAAGGCTACAACAATCAGTTTTATTAGCATGCTGAGAACTACTAAGAAATACTGCTAATGTAATAGCTTCACTCACATAAAAAATACAAGTAGAATGCATGGGTGGACTGACCCTGCTCGAGGCTCAAAATGTATATCCTTGTTTAGTTTTGCAGTACTGATTCCTTCTTATACTGTATGGGTGGAGTGGTAGCCGCAGACTGCAGATTTGCTTGAGTGTGCTCCTGCTCGAGGCTCAAAATATATATCCTTGTTCAGTTTTGCAGTACTGATTCCTTCTTATACTGTATGGGTGGAGTGGTAGCCACAGACTGCAGATTTGCTTGAGTGTGCTCAGCAAGCAGAAAGCAATTGCTGAAGAGCACTTGTGTCCTGGTGGGAGACTAGAAATGTAAAGATGCATAACACATAACGCATTCACTTGGTTCTCTCCACAGCAAGTACAAATATGACTATGTCATTGTACATGTTGGCGTAAATGACCTAAGACATACCTCCCTGGACTACATGAAAAGAGACATGGAGGAGCTCTCTGATCTTGTAGCCCAGGCGGGTATGACTCTAGCCTTAAGTAGCATCCTGTCGTTGCCAAGAAAGATACCACAGTACAACCAGAAAATGATTGACTTCAACAATTGACTAAGTTTCTGGTGTCATTCTAAAGGGATCCGGTATCTGTCTGCTTGGGATGACATGATAGACAGACCTTGATGCTTTTCCAGAGACAGCCTGCATCTGTCACCCCTGGGATTCTGAATACTGGCCAAGGCCCTTGCCACACCTATAGTGCCTTTTTAGGCAATGCCCTGAAGATAAATTTACCACCATAACATCTGCTAGCAAATGCATCCTAAGGGTTATGCTACTCAATGTTAGAAGTCTAAACCTCAAAATGCACTTGCTCCAGTCACTGCTCAAACTGGAGAACATCGACATCTGTGCAGCAACAGAGACCTGGTTCAAGGCTCCTGACAGCACCCCTACACTACCAGGTTAAAATGCATATCACACCTTTCGGTCCCTTAATCTGAATCAAAGCCCTAAAGGATGTGATGACAGAACCCCCAAAGGCGGAGGTGTATGCATCTTCATAAAAGATACACACACCTCCAGACTTGTTGCCCAACATAACACATCAGAAATACTTCAGATACAGTTAACACTGGACAAAACTGCAGTCCATGCCATAGACTGCTACAGATCCCCCACAATGTCCCAGGACTGCCACTCTGCATTCCTGGACACTGGAAAACATCAAAGTCCAGCCTAATACCCTTATACTGGGAGACTTTAAATACCTCTCCATTGGTTGGAACAACAACTCCTGCTCTAACTCTTTTGCCCAGTGCTTCCTAGAATTCATCAACTCCAATGCCTTAGACCAACTCATCCTTACCCCCACTAGGGGAAAAAACATTTTTATCTAGTTATTATAAACATGGAGGACCGCTGCTCTAGTACTATAATAAACCCCTCCCTGGTTCGATCCGACCACAGGTTAATCACCATTGATATCCAAATCCTGCCCCCACCCCCGATAAAAGGAACCACAGTGAAAAACGTCTCCAAAGCTAACTTTAAGCTTCTTAGTGGCAAACTTCACATCATCCATAGAAATGGGGAATGGAAGTATGGCTGCTGAATCTTACACCAAGACACTGTATAAGCACCTACACAGCTGCATAGATAGGGCCATACCAAACAGAACCAAGATGCTCTCCTCTAAAAAAAGGAAGCCAATTTGGTGGACCCCTGCCATTAACAAACTCTACAACAGAAGGAATAAACTGTTGCAGAGAAAGGTAAAGTTCGATGACTGGAAAAATTCCCTCGGAAATCTCAGTAAAAAAATGAGATCCCTCATTAAATCCACCAAAGCTAGTTATGAAAACCAAACTGCTACAGATACTAAGGACAACCAAAAGGCTTTCTTTAGCTATGTCAAGAATCTGCATAATAATATGCAGATTTGCTCGGAGCTACAGCACAACGGCACCACTTATACTGAACCAACTGACATTGCCAATATCTTGGCAGGCAAGTTCAGTGCAAATTTTACTCCTCCCTCACCCCCTAAAGAGCCCATCCACATACCTGAGGAATACAAAATCCCTATTATCATGATTGCACAAGTAAAAAACCCACTGACCAAAGCTTAAAACACAGCTACCATAGGACCAGATAATATACCAGGTTGTGTACTGCATGAACTACAAAAGAAACTGGCACCACACCTAAGTGCTCTGTTCAACTACAGCCTCAGTTCAGGCTTTGTTTCCACTGCTACAATCATCCCACTCCACAAAAGGGGTGCGACTACTGACCCTGGGAACTACTGCCCTATCAGCATGACAAGCTTGATCTGTAAGGCTATGGAACGTATTATTATGGGTCTTATAAATAAGGATATAGGGGACCTTCAAACCCTGGACCCCACACAGTTTGGGTTTGTGAAAGGCAGGTCATGTCTGCTAAATCTGATAAACTTCTTCGAAGCAGTCACCAAAGCAGTGGATGAGGGTAAGGCTGTCCACACAGCCTACCTCGATCTAGCCAAAGCCTTTGATACCACCCCACACTCTGGAGTCATTGATAGGCTCACTTATCTGGGGATTAACCCTTACATCACTAGATGGGTTGCAAACTGGATTACTGACAGAACCTATATGGTAAAAGTAGCTGACTCCAAATCTGACTACCGGGCAGTAACAAGTGGAGTCCCACAGGGATTGGTTCTGGGGCCTCTCCTGTTTGGTATCTACTTCTCTGAAGTTCAAGCCAACACCAAGGGACTCTGGTTAACCAATTTTGTGGATGACTGCAAACTGGGAGCTATTATTGATTCTCAAGCTGATGTGGATATCCTACAAAAAGGCCTTAAAGAGACCAACAACTCGTGCCAAAACCATGTCCTTAGGCTAAATGCCAAAAAATGAATAGTCATTCCCTTTGGGAAAAACACGGTGCCCACAAACTACCATATTGAAGGGAACCCACTTAACTCTGAAGGAGTTATAAGGGATCTAGGGATACAGGTAGATAGCAACTTCTCCTTTGACAACCACATTGCCACTGTAGTTAGGAAGTCATTCTATGTGGCACATCTCATCACAAAAGGTTTCTCATCCAGGAAAAAATTAAGTCATTATCTCTCTCTACTTGTCCCTTATCAGACCCATTATAGCGTATAATGCCCCACTTGGCATGTACCTCACTAGACACCTCCAATAGCTGGAGAGGCCACAGAAATTCCTCACTAAGAGGATCTTAGGACTCAAACATGTGCCTTATGCAGATAGTGTTAAAAAACATAAGCTATACTCTGTCTCATATCGCCTGCTTAGAGGCGATCTCTGCTTAACATACAGAGCCATGCCTGACCCAGTTTTGCTTGACATGCTTCATCTGAAAAAATCCCAATCCCTCTGTGCTTCTTGCTCCAAAGATGTCAACCTTAACACCATATTAAACAGAACCTGCTGGAGGGACAGGTTTCTAACCCAGAGACTCCCAGTTCCCTGGAATAAACTCCCCATTCACGTCAAGCAGACCACCTCACTGGCCCTCTTCAAAAGAAATGTTGATGAGTGGATGGGAAATAAGAAATTCACCCCGGGGATCACTTCACTCACACTGCTGGATAGGGGCAAAGGGAACTAACGTCTGGTAAGGCAGATGACTGGGAACACTACTGGGCTAAGCTTGCAATGGCTCCAGGGCCGTTAGCTTAGTACTCACCTATGAACCTATAAACTAATATTCAAAAACAGCCACATTAAGCACAACACATAACCCCACACATTTCAAAACTGATTCCTTTATCTTTTATTTAAAACCATATAACTGGAATGCTCTAAATACATTCCACTAGATGATGCAGCAGCTCTTTTTAATTATGTTGTCTTGAACATCCTAAAGTAACTTGCTCCACTCAGACAAAAAAAGGAGTTAGGGCCAAACCTGCACCCTGTTAATCTTGAAATATAAAACACCTTTTGAGACTTAAAGATAGAGCCAGGAATAAATGTCTGTCCAATAAAACACTAACAAATATCCAAAAATTCAGACAACAAACAAAATAAAACTCAAATTAAGCTAGATAAATAAATACTAGTCTCACCTGCAAGTTAAAAACTACAAAAATACCAAAACATTCTAGTCTTTATAAACCAGCTTCTCAGTCCCAGTCACACCACTCACCCATTTCCTATGCCTAACACTAACAACAGCTCTACCAACTATGCTTATGCTTTCAACTTTCATTTCAGTCAGTCTTATCACTATTTTAAAATTCCCCCAATACCAACAACCAGACAACAGCATCATCAGCCATTCATCTTCATAACCTCCCCTTTCTACCAGTCCCCACTACATACATAAAAAAAAATATTATTTAAATTGAAACCCACCAACGTAGTCCCCAACAAGTTACTTGGTAAATCCCTTAATATGGCCCCAGAAGTACTAAACTACCCATCTCACTTCTAATAAATCACTCCATCAGTGAAGTATATGTCCCTACCCTCTGGAAAAAAAATTATATTCTTCCCCTCCACAAAGGGAGGCATTCAACTGAACTCTCAAACTACAGGCCTACTGCCATCCTCTCCCCCATCAAAACTACTTAGAAAATGCATCCAGTCACAACTCTTACATTACATCACATAAAGTAACCTCCTCTCTTCATCTCAACATGACTTCCACACTGCCTCTTCTCCCTTCTTGCCTACTCTAATGTATTCTGCCCCAATCCTTAAAAACATCCAAGTCACCTTGCTAAATAAACGAGCAATGTTACTACAAAATATCATGATTTGCTGCCAACTTTCCAAAAAAAAAAAAAAAACCACCAGTGTGCCATCTTAAGAGAATTACAGTGCCTGGAATTCTCACATTATCTAACCTATTCACAACTTTCACACATCCATAACATTGTGCATAAACCTAACAACCATTCATCCATCTCCAGCCTCATACAAATATATAACCCTTCCAGGCCACTACATTTATTGGACAAATAATTATTACATGTATCCAAACTCTGCCATTCTGCTCACAAATCACTACTCTCACACGATTTCAGTAACTCCTGGAACTCCATCCCACTAATAATATGACAAGAACGCTCTCTAAAATCATTTAAAACTCATCTAAAGTCCTATTACTCAGTTGCCAGCTCTGTTCATGTGATGCTCCTGAATAATCCCCAAGCCCTTACTGTCACCACTGTTTTATTAACCGGCCATAATACAGCTACTTCACAGTCTCTAACTATATGATCGTCATCTACCTCTGCCTACCACTACCTATGTTTCCTTTTTACCTGGACCTCTTCAATACTCCTTCATAGTTTGTAATCATCTTCCTCCTATAATTACTTCATTGACTCCTCCTCAGTATCTATTTATAGATGATATCATTTGAAAATAACTAGAATCTTATAAGCCTATTAATTAATATTTTATTATTTATTATTTTTTTTTATATATGCTTTCATTAATTGTCATATCATTACTATTCTATGTATGTACATTTATTATGTAAATCTTGTATAACTGCCTTCGACTCATTCTGTAAAATGTAACATTTCTCCCCAGGCGTCCACTGAAAATGGGTCTACCTGTGCCCAAACAAAAGCAATAAATAACTAAACTTATATATATATATATATATATATATATATATATATATATATATATATATATATATATATAATATTCAGCTCCCCAGAAATTCTGTAAGCTGCAAGCCCTGATTACATGTTAAAAAGGGACAGGGTATGCACTGGAAATTAATGTTCCTCTTTGTTGCATTACTGACAATCCCTGCACAGATTTTTTGCCAGTGATACAAATGCAGCCTATTAATGTTTTAGTGCAAGTAGCATGCTACTGTTTTATTTTTCCTGTATCTAGTGTACTGATTAGGGAACACAGGAAAACCAGAAGTATTTATTTCATAATATTTGGAACAGTCTTATCTTAACTTTCATGTTAAATACAAACAAGAATAGTTGCACAATTCAAATCATGTGCCACAGCCATTATATATTTATATCCTCACAAACAATTGTAATGAACAGTGTTAGGAAATAAGGAAGCTTAAGAATAAAAATGCATTTCTTAATACAAACTGGAGTTTACTAAAAATGTATTTTCCACTTAAACAATCAGCAGCTTTCATCGGTAACCACCACATAGCAACACTGAGATGCAGCACAGGTTAGAAACACAATATTAAGTAATGTAGCTATTAATAGTCATTATGTTTATTAAACAAAACACATCAAACTCAGTCCCTTAGAAGTTTTATTTATTTTTCAAACAAAAATAAGAACAAATAGTACAATCATTGCAAAAATCAAAACAGCAATAGAAAACATTCAGCTACGATAACAACTATACAAAATGCATTACCTATAGTAGACTTTGCAAGATTATGCCAGATACTTGGCCATATTCTGAAACAATGTGAGGGCAAAATACTGTCTTGAGTCCTTGACTGAAGCCCAGTAAAATGTGATGTGACATTTCAGCAAATCTTGCACTATACTCCTCCAAAGTTTTCAGAGCAATTTAAAGAGCAATGCAACAATCAGCATGCATGCGTGATGAGCAAATATTGACAAAGCAGCTTTTTATCTAATGGGTTAATATGGTTTATACTGGCTTTGTTTACATTATGGTTGTATGTACAGACAAATCAGTGCCATTTCAGCAAGTTTACATTACTCCAAACCAAAGCCAGGTTCCACAACAGCGTACTTTAAATCCACATATACAAAATAAATGCTGTGAGGGTAAATCCAAACCTTTTTAATGTCTTAAAACCAGAAGTCTAAGTGCTTTCATTCACCACCATTGAACTTCATCAGAAACTGGTTGAAAATAAACTAAGTACCCTTGTATAACCTTTTGAAAATTGTGCCAAAATGTTAAAGTGATGTATATCAGATAAACATACACAAGCCCATCACTTTAAAACACAGACCATTCGGTGATGTAAAAAATAAAGCTGTGAACTGAAATACATCTTATTTCAAATAAAACTTAAAAGGTTAAAAAATAATCACAATACAGTTATGAAATATAAGATGCTCTGATCTTTAGAACAGGTTTCAAAGAAACCGCATCATTGATGCCAGGCAGGCTAGTGACATTCAACAAAATTTGCCAAAAAAACTCTTTTTTTTTCTAGGAGAGTGTCCCAGTCACCACCCCTAGACTGCAATTCCACCTTTTCAAGTACGGAGAAGGAAAATCTGTTGAAATCATTACATCTTATACTATGTCAAAAAAGGGAATTACACTGATGAGACCTTTTTATAGCATGTGTGTTGGTAAATGCGGGACTTAAGGGCACCAATAGCCTTTCCTGTGTAGAAGGCAGGACAGGAGGAACAAAAGGCAATATAAACCATCCCCTTGGTGTTGCAGTCATATCTGTCTTTAACAGTAATCAGATTCAGAAAACCAGACACTTGAAAACTGTTAGCTTCCAGGATGAACCTACATTGCCAACATGAATCACATTTCTTCATACCTCAGTTCCTCATAAATTTATCTGAGTTCCTACCACTCCATTAAAACATGTTTTTTTTAGATTCCAATATTTTTATAAACAAATCTAGGGGTAGCCCTAAGATTCTCCAGGAGCCCTAAGCTCCCCAAATCTGTGGTCCAGTGCCTTTCTATAGCATACTAAAGGGAATCTATCCCTCTACTGTATGGAAATACCAAAGCCTTAATACAGTCATTACCATTCAACTCTGACATGGAAGTTACTGGATCTCAACCACTGCTGTTGCCATCATTGAATCCTAGGATGGGATGGTATCTGGACAGTCGGTTTTCACAAACATACCTAGAAACCTCTTCTACCATGGATTCTGGGTACCCCCTCTCCTTAAACATATCAATCAGAATCTGAACTTCATGCAAAAATTGGGAATCATCAGACACCAATTGGCTTGTTCTGATAAGCTAGCCCTTCATCAAGTTACGCTTTTGCATAGAGGGTGCTGGCTATCATAATATAAGTAAGAGTTAGAGAAGGTAGCTTTTCTGAATATCGTAGATTCATATTTTGGCTTAGGTGTGTTCTTGTACACCATAATGTCCAGGAACCTGATCCTATTTTCATCAGATTTACAGGTGAATTCCAAAAATTCTGTGGAATGTTTCAAAAATGTATGAATTGGGACAATTGTTCCTTACTACCACCACACAAAATAAAATATCATACAAATATCTCAGATATACTTTGAGATGAGATGAAAAAGGTGAATTGAACACTACCATGGTCTCCCAAGTCCATAGCACCATATTTGTAAAAAAAGGGGGCAGATGCTGCCCCCATTGCTACACCCCTGTGCTGTTTAAAAAAAAATCACCTTCAAAGAACACAGTGTTATTGGATAATACAAGTTGCATACATTGCAACAACAGTTGTATGTCAGCATTCCTCAATTAAGTTTCCATGACCATTGCATGATGAAACATCTCTAAGCCTTCATCATAAGGTATAATGGAGAACAAGTCTTTAATGTCTATGGTAACCAGTATTGCATGTTCAAAAAAAACTAGTACCTGAGATTACCTCCAAGAAATGTCAGGAGTCCCTTAACAAGTGTGGTTTGTCAACCATAAAAGATGTTAACTTCATGACAACAAACATGGTCAAGGGGTCAGTTTTAGACCCACCAGAAGCCACGATAGGTCTCATAGGAGGGTCTTTCACACATCTGTGGATCTTGGGGATACAAAAATTCCCAATATATGAGGATGTTTGACTGTAAAGAAGTCTCTGAGGTCAACAGGAAGATCAAAAGTCAAGAAAATGTCTTCTATAAGATATTCAATAGCCTGATAGGCAATGTTGATCTCATTACATGGGACTTCTATGAATAATGTTCCATTGTGCAGATATTTAAGCATTTTGGAAGTGTAAAGACACTTGTCCATAATAACCACACCACTGCCCTTGTCCAGTTTCATGATACAAATACTTTTATCCTTGACAAGGGCCGCCATGGAATTCCTCTCAGCAAAAGTTAAATTGTGGAATTTGGGTTTGTTGTTCTTTTGCCTCCATTCCCTTACTCTTCGCTCACAAAGCTCCTCAAATAAATTAATACCAGGAAGCAAAGGAGGGTTATAAATACTGGCCCTTTTAAAGTCAGATGAAGTGTTATCAATAGAAGGTGTAAGGATACACCTGAGGTTAAGCTTCGTATTGAAAAATTTGAGTTCTGTAATAACATCCACCATACTAGGTTGCCTGGAAGCCACAAATTTAAAGCCGTTTTGCAACAAGAAACCTAGGGCATCTGTGACCGTGAAGGCAGAATAGTTGAATATTTTAAAACCCCCAAAGATGAAAATAGAAACAGTACCTTGAAAATTGTTGAGGGAATTATCCAAACATGTCATCTCTGATATTTATGGTTGCATTGCCTTCTGTTCAGAAAATCCTGGTTGGAAGGGATATTCCTGGATCCACACTGATAATTATTTTCACCTCTTTTCCTTCTTTCCTCTATTCTTTTAGACCTTTTTTAACCACTAGAGTAGTCATGATTATTAGGGTTGGTGAAATTATCTTGCCCAGCCAGGTCAGGTACCAGGCTAGCACATTCCTCTGAAACTGCAGTACCTGGGGGGTTTGAATAAACCCTCTTATTCCTGTAGTCACCAATGTCCCTGGCAATTTTCTTTTAATTCTTCTGAAAGGCACTGCACTCGTAGTCACAGGCCTTACATAAACCTCCTGAAACTCTTGAGAGTGAGGAGGAAACAGGAGATCTTTCTTGATGTTAGAGTTGAGCTTCTGAAGTTCCTCTTCATATCCTGATAGGCATCGCATATTATCCCGAACTATAAGGTTCATAAATTCAATTCCTATATGGTCATAAAAATCAAACAGTTCCATGTGAAACACTGAACTGCTATTCACATCATTTGGATATTTAAAAATATGTAATCCTTTCAGGACCCAATTGTTAGCAATACAATAACACTGGAAAGAAGTGTCCATCTGCAGAGCTTTGAACTTAAACAGTATTTTTTCAAACTGTTTTATTTTAAAGTCCAGGGTCAGTTCCTGTTCAGAACGCTGTGTTGATTCAAGACTGTTAGCACCAAAAGAGGTTTCATTAAATAGAAACTTGGAATCAAGGCATCCATGGATATCCAAAGTAAAATCAGGAGATGGTTCATGTAATAGCTGCCCACCAGTTCCCTCAGTCATATTGTTGTCAGCATTGAAGAAATTGCCATGACCAACATTGTAGATAGAACACCCTTGACTGTTAGTACACATAGCTCCTTTTTGCATTAAAGCAACTGCTAAAGACTGAATTTGGTCTTATAATTTGTCCATACAATCCAAAAGGATGGTTAATTCTTCAGATGCTTCTTTGTTGCCTGGAATGGCACCAGGGGACCTGGAACTAGATCCAAATAGTGTTTTGGTTTGAGACATACCCAGGAGTGAAAAAATGAACAACAAACCAAAGCCAGGTTCCACAACAGGGTACTGTAAATCCAAAAATACAAAATAAATGCTGAAAGGGTAAATCCAAATCTGTTTAATGTTTTAAAACCAGAAGTCTTAGTGCTTTCATTCAACACCATTGAACTTCATCAGAAACTGTTTGAAAAGAAACTAAGTCCCCTTGTATAACCATTTGAAAATCATGCCAAATATTTTAAAGTGACATACATCAAATAAACATACACAAATCCAGCAGGGCGGTGGTTTATATTGCCTTTTGTTCCTCCTGTCCTGCCTTCTACATAGGAAAGACCATTGGTGCCCTTAAGTCCCACATTTACCAACACACTTATGCTATAAAAAGGTCTCACCAGTGTAATGCCCTTTTTCGACATAGTATAAGATGTAATGATTTCAAGAAATTTTCCTTCTCCGTACTTAAAAAGGTGGAATTGCATTCTAGGGGTGGTGAATGAGAAACTCTCCTAGAAAAAAGAGTTTTTTTTGGCAAATTTTGTTGAATACCACTAGCCTGCCTGGCATCAACAATGTGGTTTCTTTGAAACCTGTTCTAAAGATCAGAGCATCTTGTATTTCATAAACGTATTGTGATTATTTTTTAACCTTTTAAGTTTATTTTATATAAGATGTATTTCAATTCACAGCTTTATTTTTTACATCATTGAATGGCCTGTGTTTTAAATTGATGGGCTTGTGTATGTTTATTTGATGTATGTCACTTTAAATCTTTTGGCACAATTTTCAAAAGGTTATACGAGGGGACTTTTATTTTCAACCAGTTACTGATGAAGTTCAATGGTGGTGAATGAAAGCACTTAGACTTCTGGTTTTAAGACATTAAAAAGGTTTGGATTTACTCTTGCAGCATTTAGTAATTAAAGAGACAGAGTATGATATGTACATGAATTGTAACATTGACAAGACAGAGCCAGGGATTCAGAAATAACCCTAGTACATGAGGTAAGAGTCGGGGCAAAAATAGTCTGTTTCCAGGATTATGATAAATATGATTATTCAGAAACACATTACCCAGAATCAGCAAAGACCTCATAATTAGCTGACTTCTGTGTCTCTAAATTATCATTAACTACTGTTAGTGCGAATCAACACTTTCCAATGATAGTTATCTCTAGTGGCCCACGCATCTTTTTATCACAGCACGCCTTCTTATACACAGACATATACTTTGGGGTGTGCAGAGGACTAATATCTGATGTGGGATAGGGCAAGGTTTGAATATGAATTAGTGCCCTTATAGCACATTATATAGTGTATCCCTGATGTCTAGTGTTCCCCCTAGCCCACTTTGTCTTTCTTCTTTCTTTTTTCTAAGTACCTTTAAGGCACAATATGCAGAGCATCATTAGTGTCTAGTGTTTAATCCTTCTACATCTTTCATGCTGCAAAACCGTTGTATTTTTTTTAAATGCCTTTAAGGCTCAGTGTTTAGAGTTATCGCTGATGTCTAGTGCTCCAGCCAAGCCAAAGTGTCTTTAAGGTACAATGTTTAAAATTATCCCTCATTAGAATTAGCGCAATCATGGAGACAGTCCAGTGTGGTTCTGTACATCTTCTTTATAAAGCACCATGGTAGTGCTATCTCTGAATCACAGATGGCTACTATAATGTGTATACTTCATGTACATTTCTCACAGTAGGCTTTCTGAATTCTGGCCATATTTTTACCTCTACATTGGTAGCATGAAGTCGCGGTGGTGCAGCGGTAGCATTGTCGCCTCACAGCAAGAGGTTTTCCCGTTCAATTCTCTGCTGGAGCACCTTCTGTGTGGAGTCTGCATGCCCTCCCCACGGTCGAGTGACGTTTGAAAGACATGCGTGAATGGGCGTGCCTTCGTTGAAGGTTGGGCGTCGAGCTGGCACCTCAGCACCGTAAAAATCTATTGCCAATCATTAGTGGACCGTAGTTCAGCTGTGGCGACCCCTAACTGGAAAAAGCTGAAAAAACAACATCTAAAGCTGCATGTTGGCTTTACTTATATGATGGATTTTGTAAATTTTTATTTCTCTTCCAGGAATAACTGAGTAGGGTGCCGGCCTACAACATTATGTTTAGTCCGTTACAGTGTATTATACTTTTCATACATGTGTTTTTTAGTTAATTTTATTTCTGTGAATATTCTTGATGTTTAAACAAAATGTAATTTTTTTATGTAGTTTCACCATTGGCTCAGCTTATCCTTATGACCACATCTACAAAATAAACTCAACTCAGGTATTTGCAAAGATTTACATATACCAGCAAAGCAACTTTAATGGCATGGCTACATAATCACATTATGGATTCACTGATAGATCCTCGTGGGTTCATTTTAAAAGTACGTTTTTACACTTGTGAGACATTGCTTGCAAACAGTCTTACTAGGCTATAAGACTTCTCTGTTGCTTCACTTAGCATGGAAGATTTGTAGTTTATACACTAAAGTAGGTAGTGAGGCATTATGAATTCTGTCTTTCACAATGTCCTGACAGGAGCTTTTAGCTTCAAGAAAATTTTCAAGGGGTGATGCTCATCAATGCAATTAATTGAAACAAATGATACTTTTTGAATCAATCATTGTAAACATGATGTTTGGTTATTTGCACATGAAGTAGAAAACATGACAGTATAAGCATCATTCAAACAACAAGCCGCCCATCTGCTATTATTCAAAACAAAAAAATGGAAAATAGCTGCTGCTTTGCTACACTTATAGATTTAAAGAGATACCCTAAACTGACTTTAAAGAAAATACTGCCATTCTTAACATGAATTAGTGATATAGCTATGCTAAATATGTGTTATACATGTGGTGACTGCATTCTATGGCTGTGTAGAGTGTAAAACATATACCTTAATTACAGTTGTGTATCCCTAACATAGGAATGCATAGTGCTAACTTAGATAAATGATACTATATAATCATCATTAGAACTATGTGACCAAGATTCCTGGATTATATGCAGATTAATGGTGGTGATCCAATAGGAACTTATTATTATGTCAAGAGTCTCACAGTTAAGTTGCATCCACCGTACTTACCTGAATTTTGGTCATATCTCAGCAGCATGTCTTATTACAGTACTGCATGCAATAAACTGTATAATAATATGCAGAAAATGCAAGAAACAAAGGGCCTTATGTACCTCTAATAAAATGCAGTTGCAGTAACTTCACACATCAAACTGCAACAAAATAAATGCATTAATACCACATCTTTGCTATACACATAAGAATAAAACCACCCAGAGAACATTTACCATAAACACCTTAATAACAAACAAAAGTACATCATACTTAGAAGTGGCCAGACTCCTATTATATTTACATATCCATAATATTCATTATATGTGTGGATGCTGTCTGTGTAAACATGATGCATGTTGAATATGCCATTTTAAATGTATATGCCACTATTGGAAGTACTTTGAATATCACATATATCCTGTTATGTAATCATGTAGATTTCCTACAAGTATGCAATAAGAATCTCTGGATGATTGGGTAATATGCTAATCATAGCTGTTCATTTCTTTACACATGTAACTGCTCTTTATAATCATGGCAAAGCCTTTTATAATGTACTGGTTAAACTAGAGTTAGTACAGCTACTAGTACTGCTTAAGAGTGGTATGTGACCATACTGTTACAGTTAGCATGCATGCATGCACAGTAATTACATTACTAATATATGTGAACAAATATCATCTCTCTGTTACATATTACATTACACTGTTTGATGTTGTACACACATATTCTCATGCAGCTTAGACCAACCACCACATATACGCAGATATCAACCATCTGTATATCCAATTATGACCACACTGCATTATACTCAAACTGCCTGCAAGGCATTAGTGGCTCTCTACTACTTGTGAAACAAAGAATGTCTATTAGGCTGCAAGGTCTAGTCAACAGACATCCTTCATAAGGGATGCCAGCAACAACCTGCTCACCAGTGGAAAGGACATCAAAGGCTGTTGGAAGGAGTATTTCCAACAGCTTTTGAATTAAGAAAGCCCCACAGAAGATGTACTGTCTCATACACAGGCTACAGTGAAAGCGGAAAAGGGTCCCAATCTTGAAGAAGTAAGAACAGCACTAAGTAAAATGAAGTCAGGAAAAGCAGCAGGCTCAGTTGTGGTAAAGGCAGATATGATCAAAATGTTGGATCAGTTGGGAAGAAATATCCCATGAGGGTACTTCTAGCAGTGTGAAGTGAAAGTCATGCCTCAGATGACTGGAAAATAAGTATTCCATTATCAGAAGAAGACATCCACAACTGTGAGCAGTACAGAGGTATCAAACTTTTGTCACACTGCATGAAAGTTCTGAAGAGGTTGATTGATAAAAAATCATGCAGAGTAATAGAAAGTGAGATGGAAGATGAGCAGTTCAAGTCAGCACAACCGACCCAATGTTTACAGTGAGACAGTTAGTAGAGTAGAAGCTAGAGATGAGGAAATAGTCCAACTGGTTATTCCTAGACTTGGAGAAAGCATATGACAAGGTCCCAAGAAAGTATTGGTAGAATTAGTGTAGGCTATGTACAAGGACCCAATGACACAAGTACAAACAGTGTTCAGTACAAGAACTTCAGCAACTAGTAGGGGAATGGAGGGCAAAACAGAAGGGGCATGGCATGAGACTGTGTTCAGATAAGACAGTTGTAATAGCAGAAAATGAGGGAAATCTGAAGAAGGTGAACATTGTGACAGAAGGGAAAATAGCATAATAGGTTAACAGCTTCAGGTATCTGGAATGGATGGCTGAAGATAAGGGGAGGATGTTTAAGCTAAAATGAGGGGCTGCAGCCACATTGTGCTGGAGATAGTTGTGAAATAAGAGTGTCAAATAATCTGAAAAGTAAGGTGTATAAAACAATGGAGTGACCAATACTTATGTATAGCACAGAAACCTGGGCAGTGAAGGCAGGGCAGGTGCCATGGCTAGAGATGATGGATATGAAGTGCCTCAGAAAGTTTGTAGGATGCATACTGTAGGGCAGACAAAAAAATGAGGGCACTTGAAGCTCGAGTAACTGCACATTCTGGAGAGTGGCACTGAATGGGGAGAAAAGGTGAGAGCATACAAGACACTCCAACCCATATAGAAAATGAGAAGAAAGGGATTGGTGATGTTGATGATAATTACTTGAATTTCAGAATTAGCAGCCTTCAGAAAAATCAGACTAGAGCAAAATCTACTATTCTAGAAATGTTCTAAATATATAAAGACAATATATGTCACTACTTTTGGTCTCCTTTGGCCTCTGTTCACTTAAGCTATCTCCTTGATGCTTGGAATAAGAGGTTGTAAGGTACGTGGGGAGGGGTTTCAAGTCACTTGAACGATGTATTCTGACAGCAGTGACCTGAGAAGATACATTCCTGTGTGGTAGTTATTTATGCATCTATTCATTCCTGTGCAGTAGGAGGGCATGGAGTCCTTTGTCTTGGGCTTCATTTCACTTCAAGACATTTGAAGTATATGTAGTCCATAAAGTGACTGTAATGAGTGGGTACTGAAGCAATTTGCTGACAAAGTGACTGACGCCATTTGTTGGATCACAGCTGATAGTCACTGACCTGCCATAATAGAGCCTCATCCCATTCTAATTAGATCCACCCATTCATTTACTTCTTGCAGTCCCCCTCTTTGAAGTAACCAGCCACCACTAATGCTAAATGTGGTCCACTAAAGATATATGCTGCTGAATTGCAAAATATAGAAGCCATTATGTCATATAACTCTGTAGTACTCTGAGATGCGCACTTATATGGGATTACCTCTACATGGGGAAATAGTATTGTTGCCTGATACCAAGGAACGCCCACTTATGTTATGTCACATCAGTTGTGCCATATCACCTTTTAGTTTTTTTTAATATGTACATGAATAGTGTGCTCCTGCCATGGCTTTGTTGAAATTGAAGACTTGCATGGAAGATGCTACTGATATATTGTGATATTGCTTACATGTGTTAGGCTTCCTTTGGAAAACAATGTATGTAGACTTCATTATTTCCACTGTGATGCTTGTTATGGGCAACTTTTGGGACACTGATATATATTCCCCATATATTTATGTTATCTATAGTTCTGTTGTGTTCATAGCTTGAATAACTGTTGTCTACAACTGCCCATGACAGTATGCTAGGTGCGTACTTATACCATCCACGAGTAGGTGCTCTTCTCTTTGGGGTTACAGAAAACAAAATCATTGTCATTCAGAAAATTGTAATTCTCTCAGTATCTAATATATTATGTTTATTTATTTTTTATTTTATTTATTTTACATTTGTTTACCTGGATGGTCCGACTGGACGAGGTCCATTTACAGCGGAGACCTGGGGAGAAAAGCTTCACATAATTAATATGACAAATAATGACATTATACATAATGTAAAAAAACATTGTTATACTAGAAGTCTTTTTTGAAAAAGAAACAGTGAAAAAATTCTTATCAGCAATATTTACATATGTACATTTTGTTAGTCGTGAAAAATATAGACAGAGATCACAACAAAATTATCGTATGTCAAGGGATACCATTTGTTACAACCAAACTTACTGATGGCCTAAAAATAGGAGAGAAAGAGAAGGATGGAGGTAGCATATTTTTGGATTGGACAGAGCCAAGAGCTGAGCCTTAAGGGAGTTTTTAAATTGCGCGGTCTTTGATGCAGAAGTCACAGAGGGAGGGAGATTATTCCAACTTTTTGCTATACTGTGTGAAAATAGAGCTTTACCTTCTGTGTTGTTGGCTGAGTTAACAGAGAGGAGTGATTTGTTGGCAGAGCGGAGTGGCCGATTTGGTGTGTAGTTAGTCAGTAATTGCCTTAGAGCTGGAGTTTTGTCAGGATGTTTTAGGTTGTTATATGCTATGACTAGTTGGTGATAGGTTAATAACTGTGGGAGTTCAAGCCACTGAAGTTGCCTAAGAGGTGTACAATGATGGGTTCTAAAGGGGGAATTTTTAGCAAACTTGGCAATTTTGTTATAACAAGACTCAAGTTTGTCAAGGTCAGATTATCTAAGTCAGGATTGGTGCTGTATACATTAGTGTGGAAGGAAGGTGGGTTTGAGCTAAGGTGACCTGAGTCTGATCTGATAGAAAGTTTTTATGTCTGTATAGGGAACCCATTTCTTTTCTGTACCTTTTTAGTAGTTTGAGAGATATGAATGTCAAAGTGGAGGTTGTTATCTATTTTGATGCCAAGGAGCTTGGTGTGGAGAGAGGGTGAAATGACAGTTCCATTATTAGAGGAGATAGAGAAGGAGAGTGGAGAGGTTTTTGATTTGTTTGAGGTAAATAGAAGTAATTTAGTTTTGTTGCTGGGATTTAAGATAAGTTGAATATTTGTGATCCCCCTTTCTACTGAGGCAAAAGATTCTTGGGCGAGGTGCTGTAGGGTGGTAAGAGATGGGGCTGAGCAGATTAGGGTGGAATTGTCTGCATACTGTATGAGTGAGGCCTGCAGGGTAGAGGTATGCAGATTATTGGTGAAGATAGAAAAGAGAAGTGGACCCAATATGGAACCTTGAGGTACACCAATGGTGGTTGGGAGTAAAGGTGATAAAACTCCTTGCCACTGGACTGCTTGTTGTCTGTCTGATAGATAGTTTTTAAACCATGCAATACTGTCAGGGGCAAAGGATAGAGAGGTTAGAGTATCTATTAGTATGGAATGAAAAAACATGTAGAATGCTTTAGAGAGGTCCAGGAATATAGCAGATACAAATCTGTTGTTATTTCTATGTTAGTTAACCAGGTTTGTGAATGAGAGAAGGGTGGTGGTTGTGCTGTAGTGTGGGCGGAAGCCATGTTGTGTAGAGGAGAGGAGATTGTTTGAAGTTAGGAAATGCATGACCTGAAAGTGTATGCATTTCTCAAGTATCTTTGATAAAGGAGACAGAATGGCAATGGGGTGGTAGTTTGAGAAATCATAGGAATTTCCACCCTTATAAAGGGGAATAATGTAGGAGATTTTCCACAGTTGAGGGATATAGGATTCCTGTATGAAGTGGTTGATAAGGATTGAGACCGGGTAGGATATGAAGTCAGCAGCCATTTTTAGGAAATTTGCTGCTATACCATCTGCTGCAAGAGTAGTGGGTTTAAGTTTTAGGAGGTATTTTTTTTTATTTTAGAGGTTAGGACAGGTGAGAATGTAAAGGGAGGTGTGTTGTTAGGAGCTATTGGCATGAGTGAGTAGCTATTTTTGGATAGTTGAGTTGATAGTGATTTAATGGATTCAGTAAAGTGATGATTGAATTGGGAGGCTATATTGCCATTTGTTTTTGTGAAGGTGGAGGTGGGAGATGGTGTGGTGGTTTTTCCAGGTTTTAGTAGGGAATTAATTGCATGCCAGAACTTTTGGGGGTTGTTAGAGTCTTTGTTTTGGATACTTAGAAAGTAGTTCTGTTTATCGAGCTTTGTTTGCTTTTTTACCTGATTCCTAAGGTGTTGATAATTTTGTTTGGATAGACTAGTGTTATCTTTCTTCCAGGTTTTCCATGCCTTATCTCTGGTCTTTAATAGGGCTCTAGTGGACTTACTAAGCCATGGAACATAGTTTAGTTTAGCTCTAATTTTTCTTATGGGGGCTACTAATTCAAGGATGTTAGTAAGAGTACTATTAAAATAGTCCACTGTTTGGTCTAGGTCAAGGGTATGCAATGTTTCTCAGTTAAATGTTTTTAATGTAATGTTGAAATCTAAAGGGTTAACATTGCAATCATTTCTGACTTGTCTATAGACTGGAGATTTGGGTATGTTAACACGTTTTTGTAGGAGGAAAGTAGGGAGATGGTCGCTAAGTCCATCTGGTAGACAACCTATTTGGTAATGATGTTCAGGGTAGTTTACTAATATGCAATCTAGTATAGATTCCTTTTGGGATTTTTTATCTACTCTAGTAGGTTCTTGAATGAGTTGAGAAAATATATACAGGTTGATGTGGATAGTGGGGTTTTTAGAGTTGCAGGCTAGCCAATCAATGTTTAGGTCACCTAGTAAAATAGTCTCCTGTGGGAGGTCATCTTTTGACCATTGTAGAATCCCCTCAATTATTGGAGAGTTGTTACCTGGAGGGATATACGCACAGAGAATATTGATACTCTTTTTCTTGTTTAGCAGTAACACAGGACCTACGGTCTCAGCAGTATTAAATTTAGGTAGAGGAGTTTGTAGAGGTTGTAGAGTAAGTGTATTTTTATAGACAATTGCAACGCCCCCTCCCTTCTTTCCCATCCTATCTAGTCTTAGGATATTATATCCTGAAGAGAAAATTTATTCATTCTGTGTTTTAGCCAGGTCTCTGTTATGGTTAGAATGTCAGGGGAGTAGTGAGTTATGAATGCGTGTAAGTGAAGAAGTTTGTTTGATATACTGTGAGAGTTAAGGTTGATGACAAGTAGATCTGTTGTGTGTTGGTTTTGGGGTATAATGTTGCTTGGCCCTGGATTTGGGTGAATATCCCCAGAGGTAAGGAGGTATTTCTTTAATAATAAATGAAGTTCGATTGTTTGTAGAATGTCTATGTGGAGTCTGCATGATATTTTTCTAGTGTAGGATAGTGGAATGTACTTGTTACTTAAAAGTAATATTGTGTTGTTATCAAATAAAGAGGGGGCAATTGGGAAGCTTATGTGGGTTACTATATGTGTGAAGGTATGTGTTGTATGGTAGGTGATGTGGGGTAGTGGTGTGTATGTTTGTAAGGATGTAATGTAGGTTAGGGTTTTGAGGGTTAGTAGGAGAGATATAAGTGAGGATTAGTAGGAGAGATGTAAGTAAGACCTGCATAGTTTGCGTTACGTGGTATTTGGATGCAAGTAGTGTTGTTTGAATGAGAGTTAATCAGGGGTGTGGTTTGCATAGTTGCAGTTGAGTGGCTATAGGGAATGGTCAGGTGACAGGGGTTAGAATAAATGTAGAAGTATCGGGGTGGGTGGGAAATGAGGGATGGGTAGGGGAGCAGAGTGAAGCCCATGCAAAACGAGGGTGGAACGGAGCTGGAGGGAACCCAGTCATCAAGAAAATAATGTATAAGTGCAAAGTATAGTGACCATTTTAGAAATAGCAAAGGAATTTGTAGAAGTACCTGGGGGGAGGGAAACATACAGGTAGCTTAGGGTAATACTACTGGTGTTATTGCAAAGAAGGAAAGCCTAAATCCGACCAAAGCATTGGTAGAACCAAACAGCTGTCTTCCTGAGTGTAGCAAGAGGTAACAGTTTATTTTAGCAATTGCTAGCTTGATGTTAAAAGCACAGTAATATACTATTATCAAATTAGTTGAGGGACAATTCCCTAATACAAGCTAATGATTCACAAAGTTATGAGTTTTAACATACAAGTCTTTTCCTGTCATATTTGTTATCTGCAACTTCTATTCAGGTTCCAATCAGTTTTAGGTTGTAGGGAGTGCTGTTAAAAACCCTGCAGGTACTGGGCTGCTCAATGTAAACTGTGGGACTGTGTAACTAAGAGAAATGAATAAACAGGATGAGCACGGGAAAAGTAAGAAGGAGGCAGTCTAGCACAAACAAAGACAGTGATATCACCATGTACTGATACCAAGTAGTTTAACAGGTCATTCTGATGAACAGACACATCAGTTACTGTAAGCATGACATTTAACAAAACTAGCAATGTCTCTCTGTAATTCAACAAAATATAGGGTGGGCAGTGCTAGTAGCCTTTCCATATATCACTGTTCAACTTCTAGTAGATTACAAATGCTATGTCACTAGTACTTTCATCATAGGGAATTGAACAATTACATTAACAGTTGCCACTAGAGTACATAAAACATAATAGATGTAGTAATGGTATAAATCAGTATGAGCTTATCACAACTATGCAATAAAAAACAGTACTGCAACAGCTAAACATGCGGTGATTCTATTTAGACCATTAAAAGCAGTACATTACCTAGTGCATGGAATCAATGTAAGTTTGTTAAAACTGAGCAGTTTCTTTATGTATTTTAAATATATCTTTATTCATATTTTATATATTTGATGTATTTTAAATATATCTTTATTCATATTTATCTATTGATAGATTGGTAGCTATATATAGATACCTACAGACACCTATGTCTTTCTCTCTCTCTTGCTCTCTCTCTATATATAGGTAGGCATGTGTGTGTGTCTGTGTGTGTGTCCGTGTGCTTTCTATGAACATAATATAAGCAAAGCCAACATATACTGCATTAATGCATTATCAATAAGTCTGCAAAGTCAACATTACAATTCACATGCATATTACACATTAACTCTTATTTGTAACATTGCCCCTTTAAATATCCCAGTAAAACATTACACAGAATGCTGGAAGTAGTTTGGTGTAAAACGTTTTGGAAACCCACCCAAAAACAAATGTATAATTTCAGGTAGCATAATTAGTTCCAATAAATGAAGGTTAAATATACAGCTTCTATGAAAAATAATGATTTATATTATTTGTTGCATCATCACAAGTAAATAAATGCCACATATAGCTGATTCAGCAGATACAACCACAAGATGACATGCAGCTCATAATGTAATAAATCATGACGGATAACAATATTGCCCCTGGGTATAAATAACTGTTTTGATGAGCACTGTGTTATGAACAGTTACATGCAGAGAGAGAGATTATACTTTTTAGTTTTGTTTTATAGTTTTTATTTTAAATTATTCATATTGTCCCATCCTTCAAAGAAATTTCAATGTTTCACCATCATACACTGTTGAACACTGGTTCTCTGTAGATTGCCCTACTCCTCAACCTCAAGAAAACAAAAGTTTGTTGTTCTCCACCTCTACAACAAATCAACCTCAACTTCTCTATTACTTCCTCTGATAACACTCTGATTTCTCGTTTCTGAATTACTTGTAATACCATTGGAGCTTTTCTCCCGGGCCTCCATAAATATCTCTTATTCAAAAAATTACATTATGTTCAAAAGTAATTACTCAGCAAAGAAGACATTTGGTTACCTTCTTCAGCATTTTTTAAGTTGTTTCCTTTTCTCCTTTTTCTTTAATTTCCTCCAAACTTTTCAGTATTAAAACTTCCATTCACTGATTTTTTCTCATTGTTAATTTTGTTTTTCATTTCTAATCTAACACTACAATCATATTTTGACATATAATATTTATCCCTATATGTTTTTTGCTTTATAGGTTCTTAATAGACTTACAGCCAAGGAGACCACAGAGAAGCTCAGCTGCATCCCTCAGTACTGCTGAGAGATTAATAATGTCCTCCATTAAGTAGATTTTTCATAGGACTTTCAAGATAATTTTCAGTTGTGACCATCAATGTTTTGCTTATATCCACCCATAATGCTATACCCTTGTTTCAAGGAGGGCAGGATAGTTGGTCCAGTGGTAAAGTTGAGAGGACTCATACAGTCTTCCAGATTCTTTTTGAAAGATTATAATGTTTTGCACTGCTTAACTTGCAGGGACAGCTTATTCTAAAGATGGGAAAGCATTGATAATGAATATGTCTTTCCAATGTATTCTGTTTATCTGCTGATGAAAATGTAGGTCTCGTGTTCTGATATTTGTTAAGCTATTTTACTTGAAGATATATAAATCAAGGACAATAGGATCTTTAATGGCAAAGCAGGCAAGACACAGCTCACCCCACCAGAATATGTAAGATAACACATCCATGGCGAAAATTTGTTATAGGTTCATTCCCTCATATATGGTTAATAGGCTAATGGCCCCAGAGCCCTTACAGGCCTAGCCATATTTATCCTGAGTTGCCCCAATTGTTGGTGGTTAGGTTAGTAGAATTTGTAGTGATAAGGGTCTATGGTAGTTAATACTGACTTCCTCTGTCCAGGAGGGACATGGGCCCCACACCAGAAGTGAATTTTTGATCACCCATCCATTGATCTACCATGCACTCATTCACACTGATTTTAAATGTTAATAGAGAATTACATTGCTTCATATTACAGTAAAGACAGTCTATTCCAGACATGAGGGATGTATTGAGTGACACATCTGTCATTCCGCCTGATATTGTTGATGTGATTGCATAGGTTTTGACCTTTAGAGTGGGTGTTTGCTTTATCACTGGGTCTATTTAGGTAAAGAATTTCAAAGAGTGATGGATTGTTCATAGTACAGAAGGCTAAGAAGAGATCTCCCAAGACATCTGTAAGACACTGAGTAGAAGGACATGGATTTTAGTCTGTCAAAGAGGCCAAGGGTACTGATAACTGGCACTTTTTGTGAGGAAATGTTGAGTGCTCTCATGCTATCTTAATTGCGTTTTGAGGTTCACATTGAGGGTTCCATTATTAGTAATGATGGGTCTAATAAAGGATGAAGAGAGTGGGACAATAACTTCTTTGGACCTTGAGGAGATGCCATAAAAGGTATGCTGTGTAATTTAGAATGGTATTATAAACAACACAGAGATGTGATGGTACAAAAAGTTTTTTTACCAGGATAAATCCCAAAGTCCTTGATGACTATCCACCTTCCACCTCTATGTCATTCTTTTTACAGTTTCTGTCTTTCCAGAACATAAAAAAAAAATGTCACTTACTTTGTCATCCCTCTAAGTCACTCTGGTTCTGCTACTTCTCCCATCCATCATTGTGTTATCCATCTCTTTATACCTGTTGTTAATATTAAAATTTCCATTCTTTCTTTTTTATCCCATCTTTGGTCTTCTATTTGTATTCCTCACAAACAAAAAGACCAGCATCTTCACTCCTCTATTCTACTCATCATTCTCTACACCTACAGGTTTCTCTTTCATATCCTTTGAACCTCCTTACATTCTCACCATATATATGCAACTGATCTGCTTTCCTTTGCTTACACATATAACAATAGTCATCTAGCCACTGATAATCATTTCTCATCATCATTGGTGCTATGTAGCACCAGATCCAGGGTATCCAATGCAAATCATCTTCAAGGACACATGGATCAACTTTCCTAGCTAATATGCATATCTTCTCCCAAAAGTCACCCATCCCATTTTCCACTTTCCTACATATACATCATTCTTAACAGCCCTATGTGTCCCTCTCATCTTCCTACATGTTGATTCTTCCTTAATTATTTTCAGCAAATCTCTAAAATAACCAACCACCTCTACATGTATCGAATTCCTTCCTCAACTCTTCAAACTTAAAATGTTCACTATTCATCTAGCTCCTGTTAAACAAAACACCCAACATCCCATCAACACCTAAATGATTTTATCTCCAGCTTTCTTCTCCATGCCCAATTTCTACCCTCTGTAATGGAACAATGGATTGGGAGATCTTGTACACCCACCAGCACATCCCTTCTGCACATTTACACTGCTTCATATGTGGCCTTTTCCATACTATTAAACAATCAAATTCTCCAACTTCCACTGCCTCTCACTTAACCCATCTAATATGCCCATTATCAAAAGCCTTTAGTATTTTCACAAAAGTTATGAAAGCAAAATATCTTGGAATATCTGATAGTGTCTAGCCACCATCCTTTCATGCTTCCTGCATCATGTCCCTAGACATTATTTCCTCCATTTATTTTCATACAAATTCACTATATGACTTCAGTATATTCTGCAATATCTTTTCATTTCGGGTTATACACGTATGACTTTCCATGTACATCACATGAAAGGCGAATAAATGCTGTTATCACTTCAACCTACCCTCTTAATGAAACAACCTTACCAGACCACATATCTAATAATTTTGTCACTTTTTCTATCACCTCCTTACAAATTTTCTTATGAATACCATTTACTGAGCCATTCACCTTCACTCCCAGTTATTTATCCTCTCCATCTTATCAGGGACCTCTACTTTATTTTTAATGCTGTTTTAACTATTACAAGGTGAACTTTCAACCCTTATTCATCTACAAATCCACTACAATACTCCAAACCCAGGTAGCTGCCTCTGTCTGCTATCTAACAAAATAATAGTCATCAGCAGAATAATGCATACTACATTATCATCAATCATACTCTTTCTTTCATCCTTACCCTTAGATTCTGTACCAGAGTCTGTATTCTTGAGCAAAACAAACTTACAAATAAGGAGCAACTCTGCACTGTTCCTCTCCATTGATTCACATTATTAATCATTTCTCATTTACAAGTATCCTCTCCATGTTTATGTTTGCACCCTATTCAGCCATATTCCATTCCCCACTGCAAGCCTCAATTACTGAAAAGATAATTCCTGCTTATACTATTAAATGTCTGTTGAACATCCACTAATACTCCATCAGTGACATTCATTCAGCCAATTAACAACATTTTCAAAGATCTTCAATGGTCAGATGAAGATATACCCATATACATTCTATATCTCTCCCCCCCTACTATAGCCACTGGAAACCATTCCAACTACCTAGCAAGTATTTCTGCAAAAAAAAAAAAAAAAATGACATCTGTATTGCATGGAGAAATTGGACTTACATTTCTAAATCCTCCTTCTTCCCACTATTCTTTGACAAGGCACTTCTATTGTCCCATGCACAGACTCTGCCATTACCTCCTCTGTCAAAATCTGAACAAAATCACCATCATTTATTTCTTTATTTGTGGCTACACTTTCTTATAACCATCTGTGGGGAAACCATCTGGACCTCCTGCCTTATGACTCTTTAAATATGTTTTTGCCTTCAAAACGTCATGCAGTATTCTCATTCCTTCCCTTCCTGTTTATAAAGGCATGTATTACCATTCCCCAAAACCTGTCACTACCCCTCCACATAACAAATACAACCTCTCAATAACTCCCTACATTCTTTACTAATTCCTGTCATCTAATACATTACCTTACAATTGACTCTCTTTATTGCCCTCATTCATATCTTGTACCCTTGATCCTTAAACTTCCAAAAATAAATTGAGAAGGAAAATAATTAAAATATTTAAGAATAAAAACTATACAGATGAGATTATTAATAATAATTTTGAAAAAGTAATTGAAGAAGTGCTACTTCTTATTAAAACAAATTGAATGAATATTTGTTTTACTTTTGAGGATAGGTTAGTGCTTATGAAAAGGATTATATTACCCAATGTTATATGTGTGTGTGTGTGTGTGTGTGTGTGTGTGTGTGTGTGTGTGTGTGTGTGTGTGCGTGCGTGCGTGCGTGCGTGTGTGCGTGTCATTCCATAACTTTAATACCTGACAAAAAATGTTTAAAGAAAATGTAAAAAAATATTAATTTCATTCTTATGGTATCCTATAAAGCCTAAAAAGCTGAGAATAGCTTATAGAAATGATTATGGGAGCATGATGGTGTTAGCTTCCCTTATTCTATTGCTGCAAGTTTTCACTCTGTTATACTCTGGATAGACACAACCTATGCTTGGCAGTGGGAAACCATCCAGAAGCAAATTATACTAAATTCTTATAAGTTTATGAAATATGTTAAATTAGAAATATGTAATAATCCTTTCATATGGTTAACAAAATTTACCTTAGAAGGAAATTAATTTCAGTCTTTAGACTCTACATATATGGAATCAATTCTTACAACAGTTAATAAATATGTTTTTAAAACTCCATTATATCAAAATGGCAATTTTTGTGTTTTCCTATTAAACATACCTCTATATTTGAGGAAACATAGAAGAATGTTAAAATGAATTGATTAGTATTGTGACACCTCTGCCCTTGCCCAGTAATCAAGTAGCCTCAATCCTCACCACTAACACCAGTGAGGGACATGCACATTGGGAGGATAACAAGTACACTCTCACTAAAGTACAGTTTCCCTTAAGAGCACACAGAGATCACAGTCAGAAAGGGTCTGGTCTCTCTCTCTCTCTCTCTCTCTCTCTCTCTCTCCAGATCTCCAATAAGACTCCCCACTAGCACAGCTACAGGGTTCAAATCTCAGCCGAGGGGTCAAACCAAAATATTCAATTTTGTCCGACCAGTGCTTCGTGTCCCTGCCCAAGTAGCTGACATACACACACACTTTGAAATTTGATTTATTTGCAAACACACAGACACTCCTGGGAAGGCTGGCGCAGATTTACTAGCTATGCCTCCTTCTGCCCAGACAATATGGTAGTAATCACTGCCACCAACCACTACTTATCAGCTACCATAAGGGCCTTACAAAGGGTGACCAATTCTATTGTGCAATGTTACTGTTATCCAAATGGTAAGTGTGACCAGAACTTTTAAGGCTATTCCAGAGTGGTCTGTTCAGTATCACCAAATACATATGCAAGTATTCTAAGAGCTTAAATATCTCTATACAAAACCAGCTACAATTAAAAGGTTTAAATATATTTAACAATAAATAATAAAAGCACTAGACAATACTTATTAACTCAACACAGTGACAATAGAGTTCAGAATCACAGGAACTACTTTACAACGACATTGCAGGACAATCTCACATAACTACAGAAAACATCTAGACTGATTTTAGTATTTTCCTATCTATCTTATTTACAGATACAGGCATATACAAGTGCTGAATGAATGTTTATAGGTCCAAGACAAGACACAAAATGCACAGACTTTTTCTCTCTGAGATAGTTCTTAAGTTACTAAGAAACATTTCTGCTTGGTCATCTCAGATCACATCATTATTGTCAACTCTGCTTTTAGTTTCCAGGCCAACAGGAACTTAAAATATAAAACCTGAGTGTTAAGAACACTTATCTCTTAGAAGCTGACACTTATCTCTTAGAAACTTGCCTGGAACTGGAAATCATAAAACTGTTAAACATCTTTACATTTGAAACCTGCAATGACCTCTGTTTCCAGACAATAGGAAAGCCTACAACTCTAGACAATGTGTGTGCTTTGAGCTGAAACAAAGATAACAGAGTCATAAACAATTCCCATGTATTTTTATTTATTTTTATTTATTTTATTTATTTACATTTGTTGACCGGGAGTGTCCAACTGGACGTAGGTCCATTTTCAGCGAAGGCCCGGGGAGAAAAACTCCACAGTTAAAATAAACAGATAGTAATTACATTGGATTACATAGCATTTAACAATTTGATTAACACAGCAATTAATTACAAACATATTTACAGATGAAAAAACATAGTACATCAGGAGACAACTAGAATCTTTATCTGTGAAGTACATAACAGACATTAACGAATGTTACAATAAGAAGTTCCTGCTGTATAATAAGTACTAGGCTTATGAGCATCTGAGCTTGCTATATTCAAGGTAGTTAGTGGGGTGGAAAGAAAGGTAGTGGTTGGATGGGGTGGGTGATATTAGAGTAGGAGTTGCAAGGGCATAGCCAGCATGTTTTTATGTGCGCTTTTAGTAAAGTTTTGAAGTGGGTGCATGATGGTACAGAGGTAATTGTGGGTGGGAGGGAGTTCCATAATTTGGCTATGGCGCAAGAGAATAGTGCTTCACCAGCAGAGTTATTGGCTTTAGTGATCTGCAAGTGATTTTTGTTGCTGGATCTTAGTGGTCTGGTGGTGTGATAGGGTTGGAGTAGATTCTGGAGGGATGGGACATTTAGTGGATGGCTTACTAGTTTGTGGGTGAGTGAGAGTTGATACCATTGAAGGAGGTGAGGGAGTTCAAGCCAGCCCAATTCAGCAAGTGAGAGGCAGTGGTGACTATGGTAGGATGCCCCTGTGACGAATTTGGCGATTTTGTTGTAGCAGGTCTCTAGCTTGTTTAGATCACATTGCCTTATGTTGGTATATATTGGAGAGGCATAAAGTAGGGCGGAGATAAGGTGGGAATTTGCTATTGAAATCTTTGCTGCTTTGGTGAGAAGTTGCTTATTTCTGTATAAGACTCCTAGTTTTTGTGGACTTTTTTTATAGTCATAGATATGTGAATGTCAAATTTTAGTTTATTGTCTATTTCCACTCCTAGGAATTTGGTGTGTTCATTTGGGTATATAGTGGTGTTGTCTTTTGCTGTGATGTTAAAGTGAGAGTTGTTTTGAGTATGTTTGGTGGGTTGGAAGATGAGTAGTTTAATTTTGTTTGGGTTGAGTATTAATTGGGCATCAGATAACCAAGTTTCAACAGAGGAAAATACTTCCTGTTTGACTTTTTGCAGTTTGGGTAGGGAGTGGGCTGAGCAGATGATGGTTGAGTCATCTGCATATTGTATGAGTGTGCCATATTTGGTGGCAGAGGCTAGATTATTGGTGAAAACAGAGAAGAGTAGGGGTCCAAGGATGGATCCTTGGGGAACCCCTATGGAGACAGGTAATTGGGGAGATATGTCATTCTGCCATACAACAGATTGTTGTTTTCTTAGCATTTTCAAGTTAACTCTGTATGTCCCAACTTCTTCTATGAAAACATACCTTTGCACAAGCATATAATCCATATACATTTCTGCTCTTCTCCAGCAGAGTGCACCATGGTTACATTTTTGAAGCTCACCACATAACATATAGTTTAATCCTAACATATAGTTTTCTTTCATTTGTAAGACAAGCATGTGGAGCATATTAATATTTACAAATATAGGATTATTTACAAAATTCTAGCTGGCTGGGCCGGCAGCCTTCACAAGTATTATGGTCAGATTGTTTTGAAAAAGGAAAACCTAAATACCTACAATATTTAATGAAAGAATATAAGTTGGATAAATCTGCAAACCAGTTAATATTATTCCTCAGTAAGAAATTAAATGAATTTGTGGATAATGTGAGTGAAGAGGAACAGAACACTATTCCCTCATTATATGAATATATGAGTGCTGTTATTCAAGGTCAACTGACATACAAAGAAAGCTTGTTCAAGCTATATAAGTTAATTATAGATAAAAATAATATTTTTATGCACAAATTCTGAAACATTTTAAATAGTGATGGACTGAGTGACTCAACAGATGGTAGGAATGAAGCTTTGATAGTTAAATCAATTAGTCAAACTTCTTCAAGTTTATATGGGAATGTTTTTGTTTAGAAATATATACATAGAATGTTTGTTACTCCATATGAAATCTCTGAGTTTAGTAAAATGACTTCTTCAGTTTGTTGGAGGTGTAGTAAACATGTAAAAGCTGAATGGACATGCGTGTTTATGGGTTGTGAAAAAATTAATTGTATATTGCAGAGAGATAAGAATGTTTTTAAGGGGTTAATTGTTCTTTAACTAGATCAATAAAACTAATGAATGTTCCATTTCCTATATCTGTAAAAACAGAAACTATTTTTTTGAGCACTCAGCAATTGTCAGAAAAGTTATTACAAAAAACTGGAAGTTGAACTTAGTTCCTATGGTCAAATCATTTTTAAATTTAACAAAATACTATGCAAAACTAAAAAAAATGACTTATCAAAATAAGATTTATAAATCATACTGATACCTTTAGTTACTGGGATAACCTTGAAATGTTGCTATTGAAATAGCAAGATTTTTATTGTGTTAATTGTATAAGATTACCTTGATGACTCAATGTATTCCTATAATTGTATGACAATTTGTGAAGTTAAACTTCTTCCTTTCTGTGTATAGATAGTAACTATGTTAAATTTATAAATATTTCTTTAAAAAACTTCTAAAAATAACATCTTTATATCAACCTTGCCCTTCTCACCACTTCACTCCTCACCTAGCTCATTCAATTTCCATTTATGACTCTTTTCTTTCTTTTAATTATATTCTAAGATTCTATAAATTATATACATTTCCATTGTGTCTTTCATATCCTTAATTCTTTCCTGAACCTTGGTAACCTATCCTTCAATTTTCTTCTGTTATTTTTGTCTCACTTTCCATGTTTGAGTTGTTATCCTAATTCTCCACACTGCCTTTATACTATCGCATTCCTTTATACCTACACCTTTCTCAATTCCCTCATTTTCCGCCACCACCTATCCTACCATTCATTGAACTACTCTGCTTTCTGATACCCACTTTTCAGAATTCCATCTCCATCATGTTTCTTCTTCTAACTCTGCTACCATGTCATCTGTCACCATACCATGACCATATAACTCCATCTCTGTAATCTTTCTAGATATTATTTGGCAACCTATTACCCTGTCCATTAATGTCCTATTCAGCCTATGCTCATGATCCTAGTACTCACTTAAAAAATGAAGCCCCATTCCTTGCCTGAAGCTTTCCAAATATCCATTAATCCTAATCTCTACTTTCTTCCCAAGGGACCTCTGACACCTTCTATGAAATTCCTACTAACCATTCAGTCTCCCTTATCTGAATAAAAAAAAAACATTGGAATCCTCCCTAATAACAATTCACCCTTTGTAAAAGTATACATATAGCCTACTAATTTGTCAATTATCCATTTATTGTCCTCATTAGACCCATACAAATTTATCTACAGTATATGTAACCAGTCCTTCATCTGCATGCTACCTATTTTGGCTCCTAAAACAGTTCTAGGACTCAAACCTTATTCTTTGAGCTTAGCACTTGCTTAGAACACTTTGCAAGCACTAGGTAGTCTATAAATTGCTACAGCACTCAATTATCCTTGCTAAGCAAAGAGGAAAACAGTTTTAGTACTTAAATAAATAAGCACCTATACAAGCATGTCCAAGGGTCAGCTCCTGGTGTTTTCTCCTGTCCACCTAGTGAATCTGGGCATCTTGGGGTAATGTAGCAATTGCCTCATGTACACAGACAACCCTCTCCTCCTACCACCCAACACTACAACCTGTGAGAGATGCATTTATATAGCCAAACTGAAAGCCAAGCTTTCTCCAACTAAGACTGGACTAGTCAGTCTAGAGGAGAAGGTTAACACCTGCACAACCCCACACACAACACATAGTCCTTCAAAACCTACACCACCAAAATCCACACATAGTAACACAAAACACACACCTACATATGTGGAGGCTCTAAATATAAATCTGCCCAAGCAACAGAGACCACTGAAGCTGAAACGCAAACAATCACCACCCCCCAACACAACCCAAGCGACACATAGATCACAATACCAGTGTGCCACTCAACCTCAGCCCCTAAGGCAAAACACGGTACCCAACACACTAGTCATAGGTGACTTTATAGTCAGGCACACTGATGTCCCACTCACCAGACTAAACAAGGAGAATATCACAGTTAGCTGCCTGTCAAGTGCCAGGATCCACCACATAATGCACACACTCAGGTCACTCCACAGCAAGTACAAATATGACTCTATCATTGTCCATGTTGGAGTGAATGACCTGAGATGTGCCTCCCTGGACTACATGAAAAGAGACATGGAGGAACAATCGGATCTTGTAGCCCAGGCAAGTATGACCTTAGCCCTGAGTAGTATCCTTCCATCACCCAGAATGATACCACAGTACAAGGACAAAATGAGTGACTTCAACAATTGACTAAGCTTCTAGTGTCATTCTAAGGGCATCCAGTATCTGTCTGCCTGGGATGACATGATCGACAGTCCAGGATACTTTGCCAGAGATAGCCTGCACCTGTCACCCCTGGGATTCAAGATTCTGGCTAAGGCTCTTGCCAACCATACAGTGCCTTTTTTTAGACAAGGCTCACATAACAAAATTACCACCATAACAGGTACAAGCAAGCAAAATCTGAGGGTAATGCTACTCAGTGCTAGAAGTCTAAACCTCAAAATGCACTCACTCGAGGCACTCCTTAAAATGGAGAACATCGACATCTGTGCAGTGACAGAGACCTGGTTCAAAGCCCCAGAGAGCACCACTGCAATACCAGGCTACGATTCATACCACACCTTTCGGCCACCTAACCTGGACCGAAACACTAAAGGTGGAGGTGTGTCCATATTCACCAAGGATACCCACACTTCCAGGCTAGTTGCGCAACATAATGCATCCAAAATTCTCCAGGTGCAACTAACACTAGGCAAGACTGCAATCCAAATTGTAGCTTGCTACAGATCCTGCACCATGCCCCAAGATTCCCACTCCACTTTTCTTAACATACTGGAAAATATTAAGGTACATATTACCCTAATACTGAGTGACTTCAACTACCCCGCCATTAACTGGGAAAACTACTCATGTACCAACACATTTGCTCAATGTTTTTTGGAATTCATAAATTCCTATGCCTTGGATCAACTTATCCATACCCCCACCAAGGGCACCAGTATCCTAGACCTGGTCATTACCAACATGGGCGACTGATGCTCCACACCAGAGGTCAGCTCCCCGTTGGTCAGATCCAACCAGAAGTTAATCATCCTAGACATCCACATCCTGCCCCCACCCCGCATTAAGGTATCCACTGTAAAAAACTTCTCCAAAGCCAACTTCATGCTTCTTAAGTCAGAAGTGGAAAACTTCACAATACCTACACAGATGGGAAGTATAAATACAACTGCTGAATCTTACACTAATGCACTTTACGAGCACATACACGTGTTCATGGACTGTGCCATCCCAAATAGAACCAAGACACTGTCTTTCAAAAAAACGAAGCCAATCTGGTGGTCCCCTGCCATGAACAAACTCTACAACAGAAGGAAAAAACTGTTGCAAGAAAGAGTAAAATCCCATGATTTGAAAACTCCCCTGTCAGTCTTAGTAAGAAGCTGAGATCCCTCATAAAATCATCCAAAGCTAGTTATGAGAACAACATCGCCACAGATTCTAAAGACAACCACAAGGCATTCTATAGTTACGCCAATAATCTCAAAGGCAAGACTCAGATATGCTCTGAGTTACAGCACAATGGCATTAAATATACTGAACCAACTGATATTGCCAACATCCTGGCAGGTAGGTTCAGTACCAATTTCACTCCCCTCTCAGCCCCCCAAAGGGCCCATCTCAATACCGTAATAATTCCAAGTCCTGGTAATCACAGCTGCACAGGTAAAAACAGCACTCTCCAAAGCCAAAAATACAGTGTCCTTGGGACCAGACAACATCCCAGGCTGTGTTCTACATGAACTACAAAATGAACTGGCACCCCACTTAAGTACCATGTTCAGTCATAGCCTCACATCAGGCTTTGTGCTTACTGAATGGTGCACAGCTATGGTTATCCCACTCCATATGGGGGGATCCACCACGGACCCCAGGAACTACTGCCCCATTAGTCTGATGAGCCTGATCTGCAAGGCCCTGGAACGTATCATCATGAAACTTATAAACAAAGACATTAGTAACCTTCAAACTCTTGACCCTAACCAGTTTGGCCTGTGAAAGGTAGATCATGTCTCCTAAACCTGATTGACTTCTTTGAAGACGTCACCAGAGCCGTGGATGAGGGTAAGGTGGTTCACACAGCCTATTTAGACCTTTCCAAGGCCTTCGACACCACCCCCTACTCTGGAATCATAGATAAACTCACTAATGTGGGCATAAATCCCTGTGTCATGTGCTGGGTTGCCAACTAGCTCACCGACAGAACCCACACTGTGAAAGTAGCCAACTCCAAATCTGGCTCCAGACCAGTGATAAGTGGAGTACCACATGGTTCAGTCCTGAGTCCACTCTTGTTTGGCATCTACTTCTCTGAAGTTCAGGCCAACACTGAGGGTCTATGGCTAACAAAAATTGCAGATGACTGCAAACTGGGAGCCATTATTGAATCCCCAAATGATGTAGACATTCTACAAAAGGGCCTTACTGAGACAAATGCCTGGTGTCAAAGCTATGGTCTCAAGCTCAATGCCAAAAAATGCATAGTCATCCCCTTTGGGAAAAAACATGTGCCCATGAACTACCACATAGGCAGTAGTCCACTTAACACCAAAAGTGTGATAAGAGACCTAGGGACACAGGTGGACAGTGATCTATCCTTTGATAACCACATTGCCACAGTAGTCAGGAAATCCTTCTACGTGGCACACCTCTTCACAAAAGGTTTCTCATCCAGAAAAAAGGAGGTCATTGTTTCTCTCCACTCATCCCTCATTAGACCTATTATAGAGTACAACTCCCCATTTGGTATGTACCGCACAAGACATTTACAACAACTGGAAAGGCCACAGAAATACCTCATGTAGAGGATCACTGGCCTCAAACAGTTGCCCTATGCAGACAGTATCAAAAAACTCCAGCTCTACTCTGTCGCATATCACCTACTTAGAGGCAATCTCTGCCTAACATACAAGGCCATGTCAAACCTAGAGCTGTTGGACATGCTACACTTAAAGAAATCCCAATCCCTCTGAGCCACACACTCCAGGGAACTAAACCTTGTCACCACAATAAACAAAACATGCTGGAGGAATACTTTCCTGTCCCAGATACTTCCCATACTCTGGAACAGACTGCCCATTCATGTCAAGCAGAGCACCTCATTAACCCCCTTTAAGAAAAATATTGATGATTGGATGGGAAATAGGAAATTGACCCTGTGGATCACTTCTGTGGCTCAGTTCAACAGGGGCACAGGAAAATAAATTTTGTGGGTGGCGAAAGCCAAGGAATCTTTATGGCTAGGCTTATATAGGCCTTAGGGCCAACAGCCTAGTACCTACTTATGAACCTATGAACCTATAATATTGCCTTTGTATTTTTCTTCTCCCAGCTATACCCCCTTCCTCAAAATTCCTACCTGTATTTTGCCTATTTATATGCAGTCCTAGCTAAACATCAAACCTTTTTTTCCATCTTGACTACTTCTGCATTTCTCAGTTTAAGCTTCCGCATAAGAAGTAATTCTACCTCTTCTCTCGCTAATCTACTCAATACACTTTCTCTCTTTATTGGATTTCCTGCCACTCCCATTTTCCAGGTGTCAGCCCTAATCATCCTATCAAATCCATTCTGCATCTTCTCACTACTCCATTAGGGCTAGGGAAAAAATGTTTAAACAGAATGAAAACCTCCACTAATGCCCCTCCTGGCTAAGAAGATTGTCAGCTACTTCTGGCCATAGTTTGAAATGACTCACCTTATATTACTACCTCCCTGATGTACTAACACTACTTAATTCTGACTACCCCTCCTATTTGAATGTCTGCAATAGAACATTCCACCAGCCCTGATTCTTCATTTGGCATCTCTGTCTTAAATTATGCCTGTTTATTTCCTTTCATTTACTCCCTCAATTTCTGCTGCAGTCACCACTTGTCCTTCATTGTTGTAATTGTGAATACAATGAAGATAATAATCCCAAGTTGGCAATTTCCTCTCATTTTTAAGTTGTAGTTAATACTGATCATGAAACGGCTCTTTATCTCTTAAAAAAGTATCTTTTCACACAAGGGTCCTTTATTGGGATAAACATGTTTATATTTTCATTCAGTGCACAGTGTTTTTTATTTTTTCTTCCCCCACTTCTCTTCCTCCTTCTTCTTCCTAAATAGGTTATCCCTGTGTATGGTATTTTTCATGTAAATAATACAAATGGATAGCTGAAATTTAAAGAGAAATAAGTTAATTGTGAAATTAATACAGTATATAAGTTATATATTATTTTTGCAGGAAATTAATGAATATTAATGTGGCATACACAAGGGTTCGTGTAAATGAGTTCAATTATTATCTTCTTCACTACTTCCTCCATCATGTTTTTCAGTATCATACTTTTTTGTTGTACCAGACTTTGTGCTGTCTTTCTACAATGTATTGGGGGGGGTGATAATTAATTTTTGCAGTTCATAATCACTTACTTATTTGTTGATACAGTTCCACCAAACAGCTTGCTAAATTAACAGTCAGTAAATGAAGTGACTTGTCTGTTTTGCTTTTTTCTCTCTGCTGCTTCTAATGTATCTGATGCTTTTGGGATTGCCAAAGGAAGGAATAACAGTCTTATGTTGTGGGGAAGGCATTGGGAAGATGTCATAGGCCTATGATGATACTTATTACTCGTTCATTTACATCAAATGCAGTTATGATAAAAGCAGTGGTGGCTGGTGACTTCAAATCAAAGGGGGGGGGGCTACAGGAGACAGGTGAATGGGTGGGGTCTATGGGAAGGGGTGTGGCCAACTAGAAAGGGGACAAGCTATGCTCAAAACCACAAAAACTGTAACTTTAATTAAATACGCTGCCCTGGCTGCCAAACCGTCACTATGAGAGTCCAATCAAGACAAAATGAAGTGTAGAAGAAAAAAAATATTTCAGTGCATTGGCTGCATGACAACTTATTTAATATCTAGATGGAAACAAAAAGGTTGTGAGGCATGAAAAAATAAATTACTTTTTAAATACATTACTGGAATGCCAGTCAAAATCAAGTATAAGAAAAACAAGCAGCACTCAACTAAAACCACTTCTAATTGCACTGCAGTTCTAATTATAATTTATATTCAGCTTTATTAAAGTACCAAGTAACATGCTGAAAGTAGCAATCTCTGTGATACCCCCAATTGTAAAAATGTTTCTTATCCAAAAAAGACCTGCTGCCTGACAACTAACTGCTTGTTTCATGGGAAAAACATGATCAAAGTAAAAAATGAAAAGCAAACAAAAAACAAGCTCAATATACATTGCTTAAAGGATTACTGTACAGTTAATGGACCACACATGATAGACTGGCATTCTGTTTGGTTTGCAGGTAAAGCCTGCAAAGATGACTGCAAGTCTCCAACAAATGAAATGAGCTTCTTAAAATAATGTAATCCTGTCCTTTATTACAAATACTGTCATATGCATTTCAATACCCAAGGCTTACATATTATCTAGTTATGTAATTATTCCCTGCATGGCAACAACAGAAAGGCTTTCAATGTTGGCAGTTCTTTAACAGCATGCTTATTAAAGCTTACTTACATCTTACAATCTCAGACAAACTTACCTGGTGGTCATTAAAGCATTGCTACTTAAACACAGAGCAACAGGTACTTTCTGAGTAATAATAAGCATAAATCAACAGTATAAAATATGACAGAAACCAGAACATTCTGCAAAATCAAGGACATAATAAAAGTATCACTTGTGTCTACCTTGGATGGGGGGATACTTTGCACATTTACACTGCATAACTGCTCCTTGCCTTGCTTGGACACATCCAGAGTCACTACATGGGGGATTGGGGTGCAACAAGTATATCACAATTTGAAATGTCTCAGGCTGACTGTGATGGCCCTGACACATTTGTCATACATCTCAACCTCAGAACAAGAAATATGGACAGAGCCATACATAGAAGTGGGACAAAGGCCCAAAAATAAGGACAATTTTTAAATATTGCTGCTCTTATAAACTTAGAAAGATAATAGAATAGTAGGTCTTGCATTAGTATGAATTTTCTGAAAGGTACGAAATATGAAACTCAAATGTCTATCATTATTTTTTAACTTCAGCCTTTAATGATTTGTCACATTTGCCAAAAAATACAATTTTATGAAAAATGGATGAAAAATGTGATGCAAAAATATAAAATAGCCACAAAATACAGCTGGGAACCTGTCAAAGAAGGGGCACTTTTTAAATATTAGTACTGCTAACTTGAGCAGCTGACAAAATAAAAGAATCTACATGCATTTCTGAAATAAAAGTGATCTATAACTCTGATTATTGCAGTTATTTCTTAATTGTAAGCCCTCCACGTTTTCTTCCAAAATTGCCATTTTGCAGTAGGATTATTAGGGGAAGAGCAACATTTTGAGCCAAAATCGTGGACAGTTGAGAGGTTTGGATATGCCTAATTCTATAAAGCAATTTATTTGCACATACCTCTCAACCTGTTAATGCAGGAAATCTTTACAAAGCCAGCTATACTGGGGGAACATATAAACAGTACTATAAATTGTTGTATAAACTGAGACAATTTATAGAATAGCAGGTCTTGCTTTAGCATGCATTTTTCAAAAGGTTATGAAGTCTGAAACTCAGTGTCTGTCATTATTTAGTGACTTAATTCCTAAATTATTTGCCAGAAAACTACACATTTTATGAGGAACAAACCAAAAATAAGAAGCAGAAATCTATTCATTCGGTGAAAATCTGGACACTTGAGAGGTATAGTTCAGCCGGGGCTGTCTTTGAGTTTGCCGTCCTTCCCCCTCACAAAATCATGGTTCAATGGAGCCTCCCCCCTGCAGCCATTCCAATGAAACATTACTTGGCTATTTCACCCCATTTACCATAAACACTAATGTGCATACTGCTTTACTTCTACGATGATTTGGACTTCATTTGAAAGTTTTATTTTCCATTTTACAGCACAAACATTAAGACATCTGCTAAATAAAGCAATACAATCTCACAGTTAAAAGAGACTTAGCATTAAAACTTCTCTGCCCTTGAAACTCACATTCATTGAAACAGTATTGAAACCTGCATTCAAAGAAAATACATTTTGCCAGTGGCAGATAAAGATTAACTTTGGGCTGTTTTCAAATCATAGGCCCCTTGCACATAAAACATACATGTGTTCTGTGATGCGCCTTCCTCATCATCATCATCTTCTTTCAGCTTTTCCCATTAGGGGTCACCACAGCGGATCATCTCTTTCCATTTCTTTCTATCCTCTGCAACTTGCTCTGTCACACCAACCACCTGCATGTCCTCTCTCACCATGTCCATAAACCTTATCTTAGGCCTTCCTCTTTTCCTCTTACCTGGCAGCTCCATCCATAGCATCTTTTTCCCTATATACCCATCATCCCTCCTCAGCACGTGTCCAAACCAATGCAATCTCGTCTCTCTTGCTTTGTCTCCAAATTGTCCAACATGAGCTGTCCCTCTAATATACTGATTCCTAATCCTATCCATCCTAGTCACACCAAGTGCAAATCTTAACATCTTTAACTCTGCCACATCCAGCTCTGACTCCTGCCTTTTTGTCATTGCCACTGTCTCCAACCCATATAGCATAGCTGGTCTCACTACTGTCTTGTAGACCTTCCCTTTCACTCTTACTGGTACCCGTCTGTCACAAATCATTCCTGTTCTCCACCCATTCCACCCTGCCTGTACTCTCTTCTTCACCTCTCTTCCACATTCACCATTACTCTGAACTGTTGATCCCAAGTACTTAAACTCGTCCACCTTTACCAACTCTACTCCCTGCATCCTCACCATTCCTCTACCCTCCCTCTCATTTACACACATATATTCTGTCTTAGCCCTGCTGACCTTCATTCCTCTGCTCTCTAGAGCATATCTCTACCTCTCCAGAGTCTCCTCAACCTGATTCCTACTCTCACTACAGATCACAATGTCATCTGCAAACATCATAGTCCACAGGGCCTCCTGTCTGACCTCATCTGTCAACCTGTCCATCACCACTGCAAATAAGAAAGGACTCAGAGCTGATCCTTGATGTAATCTCACCTCCACCTTAAACGGGGCTGTCACTCCCACTGCAGTCCTCACCACTGTCACACTACCCTCGTACATATCCTGTACCACTCTTACATACTTCTCTGCCACTCCCGACTTCCTCATACAATACCACAACTCTTCTCTAGGCACCCTGTCATATGCTTTCTCCAAGTCTACAAAGACACAATGCAACTCCTTCTGACCTTCTCCGTATTTCTCCAATAACACTCTCAGAGCAAACATCACATCTATAGTGCTCTTTCCTGGCATGAAGCCATACTGCTGATCACTAATCATCACCTCCCTTGTTAAACTAGCTTCTACTACTCTCTCCCATAACTTCAAGCTGTGACTGATCAATTTTATCCCTCTGTAGTTACTGCAGCTCTGCACATCACCCTTATTCTTAAAGATAGGTACCAAAACACTTGATGCACCTTCCTGATTGTATTAAATTATATTCCTTGTGCAATATAGTACAGTTGTTAGAGGGCGTTTTAAATTTGTTTTGAACATTTTTCCAGTAAACAATGAAACAAAATGCATGCGCCAATAATGACAAAATTGCCCAATTCAGAACATTTTTCCAGTAAACAATGAAACAAAATGCATGCACCAATAACGACAAAACTGCCCAGTTCAGAACATTTCTATCATAAAAGTCTACTCAAACTTCTGCAGTCCACCAGTATCAGTAAATATGCACAATCTCTGAAGAAGTAAAAGTCATCTGAATAATTCCACATTAAAGAAATCTGTAACTAATGAAGAGGTTGCTGCCAGCAAACAACTTTGTATTTCATTGTTTCATCTACAGATAAAGGGCCTGTTGCCCTTGAAGAATAAATTGCCTAAATTGCATTAAATATGATAAGCTAGTAATATTGCAATTGGGAATGGATGGCAAACTGATAACAGGTTCATAGTTACTAGGTATCTTCACCAAAAAAAGACTGCAGCATCCACCCCCTTTACAATACAGTATAGTATCAGCCATGCATCTACCTACTGTGGGAGGAGAATCCACAGCCTTCTGCATCAAAAGCAAGTACAATACCTATTGTGCTATTAACAATGCAAGCTGACTGGGCATAAGCAGCACTAAACTTTTGCTCCCCCTGCAACTCTCAGCTTCTTGTAAAATCTACTTGACACTCAGCTGCATCTCTGAACTTTGCAGCACAAGAAATCTGGAAAAATCCAAAATTTAGGTGGGTGGGCAAACGGCCAAAAAGCAGGGACACATTTTAAACAATGCTTGTATAATGTTGGAAGGTTGTTAGAATAAAATGATGTGTTACCACCATACATTTCACTGCCAAGTACTGAACCCAGGACCCTGTGCAAAACAGTCAGGGTAACATACTACTATACCAAATCATCTGTTTTATGAAAGAAGGGAAGACTGAAACTTAAATGGCTACCATTTAGTGAATTCAGTTCTCTCCATAGCCATCAACATCTTAGCACAAAACACCTGAACAAAGCCAATAATGGGGGAATACAGCCCCCAAACATATTCAGTGCATTCAGTTATCACCATAGCTCTAAACCTTGGCACAAAAAAACCTGGATGAAGCCAATAATGGGGGAATACAGTCCAGAAAATAGGGAAAATATCCATTAAGGACACCAGTGCAAACCCACACAAGCACAGGGAGGACATGCAGATTCCACACAGAAGACACCCCAGCCAAGAACCAAACCAGACAACCTGTAGTTGTCAGGCAAGAATGCTACCACTGCACCACTGCACTACTAGCTGTGCTAAGTAATAAAAATACAGAAACCACAGATTTTATGAAGAACAGAACAGATACGATGCAAACATCTGCAAATGTTTTACAAATGGTCGGTAGGGAATTCAGGCTCTTGCCACTTAGGCCGAAGATACAGGGTTCAAGGCTCCAAGCCTTATTCTCTACCCACCACCATGTAGCAACTGGGGCATTACACATGCACAACCTGTAGCAGATCTGATCCTCTATGGCAGCTAGGTCCTCTGTAGCAGCCTGAATCTGTCTTCTGCAGCAGCTCAATCACCTGTCTGTCCTCCATAGCAGCTCACTCAGGCTGTTCTGGGTTTTAATGTGAGTAGGCAGGAGCCTCCAGCCTGTGAGCTATGCAGTCCAATGTTCTTCTGGTTGTCACCGCACAGACTTCTGGGCTGGCGGTGTCTTCCCTATCTGGACTGCTTAACCGAGCGTTCTGGAGTTCAGGAACTAAGCATGCATGGAGTTCTGCGACTCATGAATTTGTTTTTTTAATTTTATACAGTGGGGGGGATCACAATTTATTTTTTTCTTTTTACAGGTGGGGCGGGACTGCAGTCCTGCAGTCCTATAGCACGAGCCACCCCTAGATAAAATATTTGCATGTCTTGTCTCTAAATATCAGTGGCCTCACTAACTCCATGAAGAGGAACATTTGGCACACTTCCTCAATAAATTAGACATAGATGTCCTTGTTGCAGCACAGTAGCACAGTGAGTAACAATGTCAGTTCACAGCAAGAGGTCTTCCTGTTCACTTCTCATCTAGAGTGTCTTGTGTGTCTTCCAGAAATTCTTGTTGGTTTTCTCCCTCATCGCAAACAGATGTTGAAGGTGGATTGATGACTTTTAATTGTCTGTAGGTGTGTGTGTGTGTGTGTGTGTGTGTGTGTGTGTGTGTGTGTGTGTGTGTGTGTGTGTGTGCATGTGTGTTCATATATGTTTGTGTCTGCCTGTGAAGACAAAAGACCTGGCAATCTACTTCTGTTCCCTGCTTGCCTAGAAAACTCTGTTTGATGGCATTGACTGACCATGGGGATCCCTATAGGAGACAGATGCGACATTTTAGCATTATACTGATAGATATGCTACTTACAAGTTCCAATCCTAAGTGTGAAGACTGTGGGCCATTTTTCCAAAGGATAGTTTTGGACAGCAGTGCACATCGAATGATGATTTCAGCTTACCAGCTGTGGACATGATTTCAACAGATGTTGAAATCAGTCAAAGTACTTATTTATTCAGCATAGGTTAATTATAGGCTGCACACACAACTGTCAGATTTCAAAACCCAGTGAGTGTGCCATATACAACCTAAATGCAACAAAATCCTTCACCAATACTGTTTCCAAAATACTCAGCAAATGCCATACTGGAACACAAGTAAAGGAAGCTATCACCCATGGGATCCTATGGAATCCATGTCAATACTGAATAAAAAAAATGCAACCTATAGTAAATGAACTGCAACAGGCTGAGGTACTGAAAGCCATACAGGATGATATGGTTCTGGAACCTAGAAGGCAGCCTGCTAGACAGAGAACCAGGCTACAACTAAGCAACTCTCAGATCAAAAAATCATTGACAGGTACTGCTAAGAAAGACAGCTGGTGCTGATTGTGTGCAACACACGTGCCCCACATATGTCTGTGCATGCATTACAAGGCAACCCCATATGTCTTGAAACCAAAATCTGTCTCAGCCTAGGTGTATTAGTGTCTGGGACAGTCCTATGACATGAGGGAGATGATGAAGGAGTGTGACAGACAGCTGCCAGTTGCATCCTCACACAATTCCCAGCAGAAATGTGCATCAAGGTAAATGAACATATATACTTCCCATCTACACACATGGAGTGACGAAACGTGATCCACCAGTTCTATGACATTGCCAACTTCCCCCATTTTCTTCGTACAATAGACTGCACCCACATTCCTATTAAGATCCCTGTGCAACCAGATTCAGAAAGATGCATAAATAGAAATGGGTGGGCATCACATTGAACTGTCAGGTGGAGTGTGCAGCACATGGCAGCATAACAAATATCATGATGGCACACCCAGGTAGTACCCATGGTGTTACCATATGGACAGGAAGCAGTCTGAGGGCTGTGTTACAACATGGTCAAATACCAGAGGTACTACTACTCTGTAAGTACAGGAAAACAGCTACAATATAAGCTGAAGATATTCCTGTCAACATAATGCACGATAAAAACAAATCCCCGGCAAGTACCACTAGCCACATTTATTAAATAACAAAACAATTAAAACTGTTAAGTGCTTTTGCCCTGAACAGTTGAATTAAAAATAATCACCATTTAAATACCATTGCCCCACCATACATAACTGCATAAATTATCTTCTTAAAGACATACATACAAATTAAGCCTTAAATTAATTGTAACTTAAGACGTCAACACTATTGAACACATTAATAAAATAGTTATGCATATTTCCCAGCAAACACAAATCCTATTACAACATTGATATATAATGCCTAAAATCATATTTATGATTTCAGCTGTCTCATTTTAAGAAAACTGCCAATAGATAAAGCTTCATTCAAATCTGGGGTCCTATCTGCAGTTGTCATAAGTTGGCATTTCAACTCTAGTACTTTCAACCTCAACTTCCAGACGCCCCTCTTGAATTGACATTAAGATGAGATTTATGTTCCTTTATTAGGGACTAATTTTGAAGCAATTAACCATAGCCAAAGATGCATGATGGAGGATTCATGGAAGGCAATTATTATGGCCTATAATTTGGACACTAGTGAAATAAAAAAAAGTTTTATGTCACAAATGGAATATTTTCAGAGTTAGTGAAGAACTTTTTAAGACTTTAGGCAGTAAGCCCAAGAATATATTTAAGAAGGATAGAAGTATAAAAAATATGTCAGAAGGGCAAGTATCTATTTTGGGGTATCAAAAGAATAATAAAAAAGGTATTTACAGATGTGGTACCTGTAATCAGTGTAAATTCATCATGGAAGGGGACAAGGTCTATGATGGCTGGATAGATAAGAAGGGATACTATAATTGTAATTCAAAAGCGTAATATATGTGGCATCTAGAGAGTTTCTCCCCAGGCCTCCACCAAAAATTGGGTTGTTCCAAGTTGCACTTTCTCTGTAAACAAATGTTAAATAAATAATGTTGTCAAGTATGCCATATTCTTTATATTGGAAAAAAATGAGAGGTCATTAAGAGAACATGTGTATGAACAATTTTATACAAAAAAATAAATACACACAATGCTTTGGCTGGGCATTTAATAGAATTTCTTGAACACCGTTCCAAATTTTGTGTTTTGGATTCCATTAATGTTGATTCGAGAGTGGGATCCTGGAAGATCAGTTTGGAAGTACAAGAACTGAAATAGCAACTTATGACAGCTGCAGATAGGACCTCTGGTTTGAATGAAACTGTAGTATCTATTGACAGTGTAAAATTGAGACAATTGAAATTATAAATATGATTTTAGGCATTAAATGTAAATATTTTAATAGGATTTGTATTTTCTGGGACATATACACAGGCATTTCATTAATGTGGTCAATAGATATGGTATTTTCAGGTATAATTAATTTAAGATTCAATTTGTATGTATGCCTTTAAGAAGATAACTGATGCAGTGATGTATGGTGGGGCAATAGTATTAAATGACTGTTATTTTTAATTCAACTGGTCTGATGAAGTCCTGTTGAATTTGTGGAAGAAAGCACTTACCAGTTTTAATTGTTTTGTTATTTAATAAATGCAGCTGGTGGTATGTGCCAAGGATTTGTTTTTATTGTTTATGAGTGTTTGGACTGATATCCCTTATTTGGCTTTTTTTATCTAACAGTATGCATGGTGAAAACATATGTGTACCCCTCCCAAAACAGGTGACTGTGGTTATCTACTTGAGCCATGACTAATGACTCTACACAGAGAACCTTCCGTTCCTGTGGAGGAGGTCTACAGAAGACCACATGCCAACATTATAGAGTGCGTGTGTTTGTTGTACTGAAAGCCAGACTCAGATGTCTGGACACATCCAGGGGTGCAATGCAATACAAATCTGAAAAGGCAGCATGGATTGTTACTGTGTGTGCCATGCTAAACAACATGCTAACAAACACACAAGATGGTCTACCAGCTACAGGTATGGGTGAACTACCCCAAGAACCCCAAATGTCTGAAGATAAAATTGCACAGCTATCAGAGGAGGAGCAGGAGAACACGGGACAGAAGGAACAGGCATGGGTGATGGAGGATGTGACCGCAATTCCAGGCTTAGTCAACACTGCAGCATCTGACACACACCTTTGAGTCATAACAAGCCACATGTACAGAAGTGCACAGATTAAATATTGATGTTCAGATGTTACCCCACCACAGCAGCTCAGATTGCATCTAATGGAAATTACCCAGTAGATAAACACACTGTGCATCAGACATAACAACATAATTGTAGCATATAATAGTATAAACATATACAAAGCAATCATGAGATCATGTCATCAGCTTAGGCCTCAAGTGACACAGGCATACATAGATACTCTGGGATATATGTATCTATGGCAGACAAAAAGGGGCATACTTTTCTGAACTCCATCCCTATCTTTCCACTAGCAAATGATGCAAACAGGAAAGCAAGTCGGGACATACTGCAGAACTGTTGTCAATATTATTAATAACAATAGCAATGTAAAGTCAGGGAAAAGTATCAAGTACTGAATGGAGTCACCTAGGTCAGTATACATGATAGACTCTTGTGTCACCAAAATTTACAACAACCACAGACATATCACCATGGGTTCAGAGTGACACTACAGGACATAATGGATCAATTGCTGGTATTACTATAACACAGTCTAGGGCATCCATGCTGTCTTTTAACACCGTGGTCCGGGCTAGCCCTGCCATGTATGTAAACAGTTGGCTCATGTTGCTCTACAGAGGAGACTGATGGCATGACACCAACATCTGGAGACACGCTGCACATTGTGGGAAGTAGCATGAGAGCAAGTTGACTGTCTGGTCATTACTGCTGGCACCACACCTGATTGGCCAGTAACACATGCATGCATGTTGCAGCATAGACATTGATGCCTGATGGTCAAGGTTTGGTCTAATGGGAGGGGACCTGCATCTCCCATGTGGTACTCAGTTAAGCATAGTCAGGGCATGCAAAACTAGTTCATACTACAGCACTGCTGTAGCACTGCTGTAAGCAGGATTTTACTGGACAGTGCCACAGATAACATGCTATTGTTCTGGGCAGCCAATGACTTCATGACCTTGCTATGTCTGTACTCTTGACCTTCTTGCAATACATACAACTGATGTGCAGCATGATCTCTGACACAGGCAAGTGCATGAATGTCAGATCCATGACATTGGTGGGAACATTCATTTGCCTGTAGGAGTAGGTGGACACCTTCTGACACACACCCATGCATGCCAGCTACATGCTATGTGTACTGTGCTGGGTAGTATCACTCTGTTGTGGGGAAGTATTAACATTGCCATCAGACTCAACTAGTTACTGTGGTGCACAGGCATCACCCTGTCCATCATCTGATGTCCCCACATTGTCAGAATGGCTGGACATGTTTTCCTTCACATCTTAGGCTACAGCATCATCCACATGACTGTCACCATTTGGACCAGACTGTATCACAAAATGTGTCCTGTGTGCCAGAGGCCATGCTAGCCCAGTGAGACACATCAGATCCCAACTGAGGATTAGTGGATGGGCTAAGGGAAGATGGAGGCAGCGGACAGACTAAAAAAAGAGACAGATGGCACAGGTCAAGTAAACACACATACATCACATGCTGGAGCTCAGTACTGACATATGGCACAGTTATATCACTACAATGTTGCAGATGTTAAGGACTTAGCATGAGGTCATGTCGGTGGGTGGCCCATGGAACCTATATAACAAGGAGTTAACAATTATGTTATATAGGCAACATACATGGCATATGTGAGAAATAACAGCATAAGATACACCTGACATATGCTCTTGGGAATCCAGTGCCAGACAAAAGGGTTATAATACAACTGTTGGAGGAAAACAAAGGCATCCAGATAACATTAGTAAGCATATACTTACCAACATTACAATTCCAACACAGGTACAACCCACAGTAGATAATATATACACATACCGGTTGTTCACAGCTGAGGTGCCTATGGCAGCTGCCATATACAGGGGTAGACAGACACAGTATTAATGGAGGACAACAATAAGAGTAACAGCACTGACATGTAGGAAACAGAGTAAATAGCATACCAGTTATACCCTCCCTGTGTGGTAAGTGTGTCATCTGTCATAATGTGGATCCTCTAGTGGGAAAACACAGGCAAAGAACATGTGTTTATGCAACACAGTCATGAATTCAGACAGAGGTGCATGATGACATACAACACAGTAACAGGATATGGTAATACTCATGTGACATATGGTACACATATTGGCCAGATGACCCTGTCGATGAAAACAGTGGCATTAATTTTATACAACACAAGTGTGCTACACAGTGCTACAGCATATGAGCATGGTGCAAAACCATATCTGATCTGTCCATAGATGCACCTGCATGGCTCATCTCTCCTTAAGATGTACCTGTAGATTACAATGTCAGGAAAATATCAATATGACAGTATACACTACTAGCATGACAGGGTGCAGAGGCAATAACAGATAATTTTTACATTAATAGTATAAGGATATACTCTCTTGTCATGTCTTGCTGCTCTGCCGAAATGGATGGACCTGTGCAAATGAAGACAGACAGCAATACACTTGTTGCTGTTAGTGTTATGTATATACTGCACTTGTACTATAACATCCCATTACATGTATGTTTGTTGTCAGCATGTGTGTCCCTGTGAGCATGGTGCAGTTTTGCTGCTGTAACACAAAAGCAACAATCCATGAATATGCATGCAACAACAATGACCTGTAGTAAGGTATTCTATATGCAGCAATGTTATGCAAAATACAATATGAATAACTATCACACAGTTTGCAACATGTAATAATGTCATAGTGCATAGATACATATGTATTTCCACTTGTCACCATGGCTGGTATGCATCCCTATCCTATTTGTAATGTTCCATTACCCACATTGCAGAGTGTGCTGTCTGTGTATCTTATCTTTCCTTGATGTTTATTTCCAACCTTTGTCATGTCTTGTGATATTTGTTATATGTGTATACCTGCTGTTTTGCTGTTCTCCTCCTCTGTCCCTGTCTTTTCCTTATCCTTCTATTCTCCAAAAAATACAAAAAAATGGGGTCTATTCCAAAAAAAAAAAAAATGCAAAAGAAAACTTGATCATGCCTGTGTGACTGCCCCTCAGATTTTCCTATTCCAACATACCTCTTGTGTATCCCTCTTCTCCACCCTTACCCCACATCTGCTTTTCTATCTCCCTTTTACTTGTGTTCCTCACACATGTACCCACCCATTGTTAGCTACCATTAGCCCTGGCGAAATAGCTATGATTGTCCACCTTTATTACCATTAGCCCTGGCGAAGTAGCTATGATTGTCCACCTTTATTATTTTTTTTTTAATAAATTTTGCAGATTCTATCAGATTCCGTATTTCCTGGTGAATGTATTTTATTAATCCATGACTTTCAAAGACATACATTGTTGTTTGTGGACCAACTGGAGTGATTGTAGAGATGCAACCTTTAAACGTGTTGCTGCTTGCATTGGACTTTTATAATTCTGTAGCTTTGGTATTGCACATCACGGTTTATGAGACACTTTTCATGAATTACATTGTGGCTGTGACTGCTAGACAGTGTACTGATGCTACTGGATTCTGTTTTGCGCCAACATATTCTTAGTCCATTGAGGCATATTACATATTACAGGCTTATCTGAAACTTTTGCACTATCAGCAAAATGTGCCAGATTCCATGAATGTTATGGAATCCAACTTTATAAGTATAATCCCAGAACATCTGGAACTCAAGTGTGATTACTGGGAAAAGTTGTTGTTCCTACAATATTACTTAGATAGATAGATAGATAGATAGATAGATAGATAGATAGATAGATAGATAGATAGATAGATAGACAGACTGGGGGTAAAGAGGGCTTGCCTTAAAAAAAAAGCTGTACTGGTGATTTTCATCCATTGCTGTTATTTTCTGTGCATCAGTGTTATTTATTCTGTGTATTCTAACTTGCATTTAATTCTCATTTCTGCTTATGGGAGTTTCACTTAGTCATGATTTTCAGTTCTGACAGAAGAAAATGAAAGATGTTGAGTGGTCATATTTAATGACATTATATAAGTACCTAAACAATATCGTGGACAAGAAGGTATTGTTTTCCCTACACAATTTTGTTGGAGATCAATAGATCAAAAGAATATGCTTTCGTTTCAGATTGTGCTCTTTTTAAATAACAAGATATATTTTTAGAGAACATGAAGATGAAACTTTTTTTCTGTTACTGGGAAAATATAATTCCTGCTGGAAGTTCAGATACCATATTGGACTTATAATGGATAGAACAACTATGAAGCTGCATTATATTACAGAATGTAATCATTAAAAATGCTTTCATCACTACTTTTAAGAAAGTAACTGTTGTAAGCTTTAAAATCCAAAAATAAAATATTCTCACTATAACCACAAAAATAAGGCTGTATTTATTTGTTTATTATTTTTTTATTTTTTAAAAAAATGGCATGCTTGGTTAGTTAAATGTGATATATGCCACTTATTATGATCTGACCGTGCTGAAAATCAGGTGTACATTAAGATAGCAATAATGCTGACAACGTCTGTTTAAATGTCAAAATGTATAGCTTCCAGAATTAGGACTTTATATTAATCTTCACCTCCCTGCAGCCGATCTTCAGTTGCCTACAACTCTTCTCCTCATTGTCTGAGTCTATCAGACCCACCTTAGCTTCATCAGGGCTCAAAGTGACTCACATCCAGGGAAAGTAAGGAGACTGAGGACAGTGAACAGGGTCATACTGCTGCCAGGAGTGCTCCTAAACTCACCAACCCACAACACTCACATGAGATCCACCATGACTGCCTTTTGGAAGTGCATGCTTAGTTCCACATATGAGCAAGATCCTGACCAAACAGTATGCTGGTTGTAGCGAGGAGGTCACCAGGTTGTTATATCATTGGTATTGCAAAGAGCCTAGACTGCCTCTTCCTCCCTCCACAATGGATGAAAAGGTGTCAGCCACTCACTTTCAGCCCTTCAGCCTAGTCCCACCAGTACCTCCCCCCTAAATAAAACACTAGTAGTCTGGGGCACAGTCAAGGCTTTATCCCAGCGCACCAGAGGGATGGAGCACCAGATCTCTTTTTTCGGTGGGTGGAGAAAACTAGCTTAGACCCCCCCCCCTCCACTTTCTCAGTCTTAAAGGGATGCCTTTAAGGTCTTTTTTTCTCTGAATTAAAAACATGTACTTAAAAAGGATACCAGGAAATGGAAGCAGACAGAGGGCCAACTCAGTAGTGAACTAAACTGTGATACTGTTGAGACCATTTTACAGAATTATTGTACCAAATGAGCTAAAACCAAAACAAAGATGGAGAAAACCATTGTATTGTTATTTTATAATCACATAATAAGATGTTTTAATTGTTAGCCAGAAAAAGCACATTAGATACAAAATGTCCTGTTTTGTAGGAGGCCTTAGTCACTGCCTGGTTAAGTGACTTCCTCAGCATCACATAGTTTGCAAATAGAAGCTACGGAATTAACCCAGGAGTAAATGGTAAAGCTTGTTAAGGCTTGCTAAAAACTCTTTTCCTTAACCCTCTGAGCTATACTGACAGACAATGTTTAAGTGCACCTGTTCATGAAGCAGGTACATCAAATAATATTTATGAAAGAAACCATATTAATGGTGTAATAATAAGCAAATGAAATCTCTTTTATTTTATTTCATTTTTTTTAAACAAATTAAATCTCCATTGCTATTATTCATATTATCTGACTCTTATTCATATTATTTGAATAACCCTATCACACCAATTTATAGGGACATTGAATAAAAGAAGTGTCAGTTCCTTGAGATTTCCCTTTCAGCAGATAAAGTTTATAAGGTCACAAATAAAATAAAACCAAAATCAAAAAAAAAAAAGAAAAGAAAAAAAGAAACAGCAATGTTAATTACATTTAATAATTGATACCATAGTAAATGAATGGTTATAAAAGGTATTCAGCAGGTACTTTTCTTTGAAGCATATTTTATACCTTCTGGAAAACCTGTCCAGCATAATTAAAGCTTCAGATGTTTGTTCATAATTCTCATAAGAAAATAGTTCAAACAGTAAAACCCGCCTTCTTAGTAGTGAATGCTAATAAAACATTCAAGACAGTAATTAGGAATTTTCTCTACTCTACCCTTGAGCATTTTACCTTTTCTTTCCAGCTTTTTAAGGTGAATAAAAACATTGATGCCTAATGCAGAGGCTTATTTGTATGCCAATCAAATCTCTACTTCAAGACTTTTACAATTTAATGAGTTGAGGCAAGGTTCCACGATGGCCCTCTGAGTCTTCTTTTTGCATTCCTATTGACCTAGCCTTTTTACACATAAACAGTTAATTTTTGTTGATTATTCAGTCATATCTCAGAATCATTTCAAGGTTTCCTCAAGTTGCAAAACTACAGAACATGGTGGGACATGGTGGGTGGTTATCAATGTTTAAGATTCTTTACCTTTCTAGACAAAAAAATTAATATAAAGAAACCAAAGTCAGTTATAGACTTAAATATATGGGAAGATGGTATTAGTTGGCTTGCTTGAAAGCTTTGACATTAATTAACAAAATATTATTGAACATGCGACCCAGCTTGCTTTGAAAGGGCAATACTATCTTCTGTTAATGAAGGCCACTATTAATGTTAAAAATGGTATTTCTGCAAAAAATAATATATTTGGCTGTATATTAGGTTATGCCACCTTCCTCTGGTGTAGTCAACAAAGTTAGGAGAATTTGATGAAAGTATTTATGGAAGGATGGTTCTCCTTTTGCATTATGACATAACTTAGCTCCTTCCTCATATTAGTTAGGCATTGAACTTCCTGAATGAGTGCTATATGAAGTGGCTTGACTGCTTGTAAATATTAGATTTTGGAGTGGATTTGATATCTCTTATTCATCTTTTTAAGGTTGAAGATTTAGCAAACCAAACAAAAAATGGAAATGATTATACTTTTCTTGCCTCCTACAAGAAGTTTAAAATAGTTGAAGCTCTAATGGTTTCCAGCTACTTTTAAGATTTGCACTATTTAATTACAAAATGTCTGCAAAGTAAGATGATCTAATGTCTCTGCTGTAACTGGTAACAATATAGCATTTTTTTTTAATTTTTAAGTTCAAAGATTTACGTTTGTCACAGGCTATTATAAATGTAAGCCATTCAAAGGAAGTTGGGGAATAATAAGGAATAATAAGGGTCTAAAACAAAACATATTTTTATATGATATGTGATGTTAAAAGAACTACATGACTCAGTGCATGGTTGCAAATTGTTCCAGCAATTTATTTGTGTGGAAACATGTTTGTAGAAAAAGGCTGTAAGATAGTTCACTCTTTGTTTAAGAAGTCATTGTGCTAACTATGGTAAGACTGCCAATAATGTCTTTGTGATTACAAAAGTATGATGTAGTGCTAAAGTATAAGGCCAGAAAAGAGATATAACTGATATGCTGAGTCAGTCATCATCACAAAGAAGCATTAAGTTTTGCTTTGTGATAAAGTGGAAAGCTAAATGGACAATTGAACAGTTGGCAAAAAATGAAAAAATACTTGAAAACTTTCAGCAATGTACTGAAATGATATGGAAAGTAGATGCTTTGAAGAATGGCTATAAGAGAGTGGCCAGAAATGATACCTGCTATAAGGAAAGACAGGGAGCCATAAAGATGAGATCAGTTGTATTGAATGTTTGCTGTTTAAGGCTAATAATTTCATAATACATAATCAGGTTTATAAGACTTTATGAGCAACAGTTAGAAATTATGAGGTGAAAAAATAAACCACATGATGTGCTGTGCTGGATATGATTATGAGAGCAAAAAGGGGAAGAAATTCAGAATTATAATGTAGTACATGGATTGCCATGATTGGATTTACTTTGGATGCTTGAACCTTCAAAACGTCGAACTTCATATGGTCGAGATGATAACATCAAAGTTTTGAAAGTTTGAAACTTTAATTAAAAAAAAAACATTTTTTTTACATTTATGTGGGGGAGGGACAAGCCTCCCTGCAGCCCCCACACACCCTGCCAATTAAATATATCAACTCTGAGATTTGAAGAGAATGGTAAATGTCCCACTCCGCACTGTATGGTGATCTCCATTTAAACAGTTTAAAGTTTCAAAATTTCGATATTATGCTTTCGACCATATGAAATTCGATGTTTTGAAAGTAAACCCGCCATGATTACACTTTACTAGGAGCTAAATAACATCTGAATTCAGGGTTACTTTAACACAAGAAGTATTCCCCTCTGCACTCGTAAGTTCATGTCTGGCACTAAATGCTGACAGTGCCAATAGGTAAACAACAGGGAATGCAAATGCTTCCAATGCCCTTCGTATAAAATCCCAACTTACTCTGTCAAACGATTTCTCTTTATCAAGACTCATCAACACTGGCAATATTTTCTTATATTCTGCTTTCCTCTGGATCATCATTTTTCTATTACTATATTGAAATGTTTGCTTCCCCCCAAATGGCCATATTCATTCATATCTATCAATTTTGGCAAAACCCTTGGCCAAATTTTTAGTTATTATAGGCATAAATAATCACGGTTTAAAATAAAAATGGGTCTGATATGTCTTTACCATCGTCAGGTATTACAACTGCTGCAGCTTTCTTCCAGGATGTTGGTGCTTTCCCTCCTTTTAAAATATTGTTAAACAAAACCTTCCAGATCGTTATCACTTTCTTTCCTCCTAGCTTCCTAAATTCCACAGCAATACCCTCAATTCCTGGAGACTTTCCCACATATTGATTATATGTCACTGTGTTTATCTCATCTTCACCTATTTTAACTGTTAATTGTTGAATTTCATTTACCTTTAACCTTGGCATACTTAAGTCTTCATAGATATTTCCATTTGTGCATTTTCTTGATTTCCACACTTCTTTGCCTTATACAAATTTTCATAAATTTTCTGAAATATCTCTAATACCACTAAAGGATCTCTCAGATGTGAAACACAGCATGTATGCTTTCAGAAAACATTAACTTTTAGCCTTAAGAAAAAGTGTACTGGCTATCTCTGAATGCAATTAAATTATACACTGTTTTAGTAAATGCAATAAAGAATTTAGGGACCTTGCTCTTTTTTGCTTGCAATAATTTCAAACTTTGTTTTTTACTAAACTGCATATGTTATATCATTTAGTTTTACATTTCTCTAAGAAAACAATGTCTAGATATCTACAGATTTATTGCCTTCACCCGTAATCAGCTTGATTCCATGGAACATAAGAACATAATTTTCAGCTGCCCTAAGATGCGGAATTGTCAGCTCACAATGAACAGTTGTTTGCTAAAGGAAAATTATTCATTACATTCACAGCTGTCTCTTCTTTTTAAAGCCCACACAAAAAATTATTAGGTTAAGTCAAAAGTATTATTAATCCAGACATTTGTCTATGCAAAAAGTAAGAGAAAACATCACAACTCTACATATATTATAATCAACTCTACATATATTATAATCAGTGTACTTTTTTGGGATATTGCACACTTGTCTTAGTGTATCAATTTTTTGTGATGTACCCTTGTTTTGTAGGTATCACAAAAATATCATTCAGTACAGTCTGCTTCTTGGCTGACATGGTGTAAGGGAGATCATAATTAAGTCCAGAGGACTCACTGTTGGCCTAGGCTCAGGAAAAAAGGATATGCAATGGATAAAAAGTACAAATTACACAAAGCAGGATGACTTACTAGAATGAAATTTGTTAGGGCAGCCAGTGTTAGTCGCTTAATGTCTAACATATAATGAATGAGCATCAGCCACAAGCTCAATGCACCTTACCTCTCAGTAAGGACCACAATGTGATACATGTATTTTATTCCAAGAATGGCTGATGGGATCAATGTGGGAGGGTAGAACCTTAATGGATTGCATATGGCTGATAAAAGGAAGCTATTTTGGCCCTTATTATATAGCACAGATACAGCATGTATTCAAGAATGAACGCAAGGGCAGAACAGTAAGAAAGGATGGGAAAGAAGTGGATCAGTAGCATTTATTGAGCAGGAGAAATTGAAGCGGATCAAAGAGTGATGATCATTACTAAAACAAATCAATGCACCAATTGCCTTTGTTGTGATAAGCCCAGCTATAATGTTTGTGATCATAGAAGGTAGGCATCTTTGTCTGAGAAACCCTTTTTGGCATTATCTTCATATGTACCTTGGATTATAAAATCTGGCTTTTTTCAGAAATTGTAAAGTACTTTAGATTTCTTATCACACAGCCTAATGAGAGTGGGTGATTGGAACATGATAATAAACCACACAGTGGTTAGGCTTAGCCACTGATGAACTAAGCCAAGACAGTGATAATGCTCCCTTGAAGGAAATTATGGAACCACATGATCAATTTGACACATATAAATTTGATCAATATAGATTGAAATACCCACTGACAAAGGAATGTACCTTCTACTCTGCAGCTCATAAATCATGATAACAGACATATTTCTTTATTATTTTAGAGGCAGAAATAAAGAATATTGTTTTGGGTTTACAACACAACACAGCTAAGGCTACCTAAGAAAATATACATGAAAATACTAGAAGCAGTATCATTACTTGGTATTGAACCATTGTAGCTTGTTGAATATAAAAAGAAAAATATGAAGTATATAGTTAATATCTAGTCCATAAGGCTGGGACTATTACATGAGGTTTGGAGACTCCATGCGATGAAGGTGCTAGAAGTCATGCGGCTTTTGATAACCTTTAGAAAATGGCTGAAGTTTGTTTCTAAACTTTATAGTACACTTGTAACAGTCACAAAATGTTATGATGAGTGAAGTGTTCCACAAGCTTAACCTGTTTGGTTATTTCTTATTGTCCCTGGTTTAGCTTGACTATGTTTATCTAAATAGGTCAATAGTTAGGTTGCCTGATTTATCCCGTGGGTTATAAAGAAATAGAAATATACTCTGCGTGACCGTTCAGTGCACATTCAATGGATAGTAACATGTATATCTGTAATATATGATGCAAATTATTTACTTACTGTTGTAATATTATAAAGAATTTTAGTTTTTTTTAATTTATTTTTATTTATATATTTAATTATATATATATATATATATATATATATATATATATATATGTATATATATATATATATATATATATATATATATATATATATATATATATATATGGTTCTACCTGACATAATCGAAACCCCAGAACACTGACAACAAAATTACCGACACCACATAACCGACAGTGCAAAAACACAAAACCTCACATGCTCGACAATGAAATAACCGGCGGTACACAAACACGAAACCTCATACACTGCACACACCACAATAACAACAATCAACAAACAAAACACATCCCCTGTCCAAAAACCACACACACAACACAAGCACACCAAAATCCCTACAAACCCACACTAAACCACACATACACAACTATCTACAACCCTAACCCAAACCCTAACCCTAAGGTCCATCACTATCACATACTCAGCTAACCCGCGCCCTAACCCTAACTCACTTAACCCGCCCCTAACCCAAAGACTATCACTACCGCACACTTACCTAACCCAGTCCCTAACCCTAACTCACTTAACCCACCCCTAACCCAAACACTATCACTACCACACACTTACCTAACCCGCGCCCTAACCCTAACTCACTTAACCCGCCCCTAACCCAAAGACTATCACTACCGCACACTTAGCTAACCCAGTCCCTAACCCTAACTCACTTAACCCACCCCTATCCCCACAGACCGTCAATATCCACACTTACCTTACTCGCACCCTAATGTCCGTCACTACCGCATACTTACACAGCCTTTTCCCATGTCGGCATCCTCGGCGTCGGTGTTTTCATCCATCGCATTGGTCTTCTGCATTGTCGATCTTCTGGCGCTCGGGATTTGCTTGTCAGTGTTTTCCGCTGTCGATGATGTCAGGTAGACCCATATATATATATATATATATATATATATATATATATATATATATATATGTATAACATATTTGAGGTGAATTTTTTACATACTGTTTTAACATTACAAGGAATCTGCAATATCTGTACTTTATGCTTTAGTAATTTGGTTCCTGTTTTGTTGCTTTATGTAAAAATCAATACATCTTGCTGTATAAAATAAAATAGCCTTCTAAGAGGTATATATAATTCCTGTCATTGTACCTATTATTTTTAATTAATTTATTCAAAATATAATTTATGAATTACTACTAATCAATGGATTACTTCACAGATCAGTGTTACATATTGACCTCTTTCACTTGACAATACCAATTGTATAGGTAATAATGCTCTGTGGGTATTTGAAGCTTAGTAGAAATATGCCTGTAGTTCCTGTATCAGCTGATTATTCCATTCATTTCTGTTGATGTGACTGTAAAAAATGTATTCTTTTTTAATTGCTAAAGTTAAGAGTTTCTGTTTAAATATAGTATTTCAGACTTTAACTAAATACAGGTTTGAGATATTCTATCACGACATTTAACCAGAATATGTACATTAAAACAATAATTGCTATAATCCTTGGGTAACTATCTTGTATGTGGTGCCAGATTGCATTTCTGAAATATTTGCATGGTTAAAACACTGCCTTTACCTGACATGACTGATTATGGAAAAAAAAGATTCCTTCACACAAAAGCTCTTTGAAATGAGTAGTGTCAATGTTTTTCTGCTAGTTGTACGACTCCTTAGAATGGGAGATCTGAACATAAATAATGAAACAGATGTTGGGGGCCTCACAATTTCAGCATACTTCTAGAATACAGTACATATTTCTTCAAAATAGCTGTGAGAGACATGCATGTATGATATTTGCTTTGTTTTTATTTTGCATATGAAAAGAGACACACTTGCCTGCTTTCAGTATGTTCATATGATGAATTGAACAGCTCAAGACTTACTGGCCTTCCAGAAGCTTAACATTTGCAGCCATTTGTGTGTTTGAGTGCATAATACATATCGGTATGTGGTGTGCATGCATATGTGCTCGTGCACTGCACCCACGCGTGCATGCACACACACACACACACACACACACACACACACACACACACACACACACACACACACACACACACACACACACACACACACACACACACACACACACACACACACATAAACACACTATAAATATGTATAACTGTATACAAGTATGCAACTGTCTATAATACATTCAGGTATACAGACAGCAAAAAAATTGTATAAACTATTTTTATATATTTATATGCATTGTTTATTATTTCCTTATTTAGGTTTTCTGATCTTGTGGTACATTCCATATGTAGACTTTTAAATAGATCTGGCTCAGCTACTGTCTTGTAGAACTGGGAGAGGTCATCATCATCATCTGATCCACTTGCATATGAGAAAATAATTCCTGAATCCTTTTGTGATGGCCTCTCTACCCCTGCCAGTAATCAAGGAGCCTCAGTTCTTACCACTGACACTGGTGAGAGATGGTCACTAAAACAGGAATGTATTTGCACAGTATTTTTCAAATTCTGCTCTCTACATCAAGCACAGTTTCCCCAAAAGCACACAAGGAACATGCTCCAGACCTAGGACTGGAGTCTCTGTCTTGCCAGATCCCAAACAAGACTCTCCTTTCAGTACTGAATCCCAATTCCAAGTAGCTGATGCACCCACACCTAGGCATTTGTTTTTCACACACACACACACACACACACACACACACACACACACACACACACACACACACACACACACACACACACACACACACACACACACACACACTCCTGGGAAAGGCTGGTACAGATTTACTAGCTGTACCCCTTCTGCCCAGACTATAAGGTAACCACACTGCCACCAGTCAACTACTCTCAGATTCTTACAAGGGAATCCAATTATACTGAGTAAAATCAATACTAATATAAATGATAGAGTGTAAACAAAGCAGCATCACTTTTCAGAGTAGCCACTGTATCACTAAAATAACCACAAGTACTCTCAAGTTGTTAAAAGTATTCCCTAAAAGACCAGCCACAATGATAGATATAATGGCACAGTGATGCAGAGGTAGCATTGTTGCCTCACAGCAAGAGGTTCTCCAGTTCGATCCTCGGCTGGAGTGCCTTCTGTGCGGAGTCTGCATGTCTTCCCTATGTTTGTGTGGGTTCTCTCTGCGTACTCTGGTTTTCTCCCATGTTACAAAGACATGTGTCTGGAGAGTTTCTCGCCGGGCATTTGCTGAAAATTGGCTTTGTTCCAAGCCGGTCTTTCCTGGTAAACAAATGTTAAATAAATAAAGTAAATATTTAATAATAAATAATAAAATAGAAAACATTAGAACACTAAATATCTAAGTACAATAAACACCAGAGTTTCAATCACAGGAGAAATAAAAAAATAACACAGTTAGACAGACTCAAACAGATGCAGAAAAACAATAATTAACTAATCTCACTGTATTTCCTGACTGTCTAAAGAATAACTGTTCCCTAGCTAACAATTATACAGCAAGGCAAGATTAGATGCTGAGATGCTTACTTCCAAAAGACAAGGTGATGAACTTCTAACTAAACTGAACTGACTGTCATAGATTTTTATATCAGGCTCGAAAGAAAACAAAACAAAGCAAACTGCTGTGTGAGTTTCATCCTCTCACTGCTGGTTAAAGAATGACATCACATTTGATCACCTCATTCTGGTACAATACTCACTCAGAGCTTTGCTAAGATCTGTTGCAGTATCGGAAAGCTATAGAACAGTTTCAGAAATGTCTACTCTTCCTTTCCAGAATTCTTTGTTTAAACATAAACATTTAATCAGTTATAATAACACTATTGATACATTTTTAGCACAAGCATCTGCACAAGTCAGTGTGACAGCCAAACAATACAAAATTATTTTCAAAACTCCAACCAACTATGCTGGTATATGTTACAAATGCAGTGCCTTATTCTCCTTGGCACAGGTGGCAACACCCTACATTGTTGCATCTTTCTCAAAAGTTAAGGTTTACCAGCTTTATGATTTGTCTTTCATATAATCAGTATGTCTTTTCAACATTGTACCTTTTCTAAGTATTTTCAGGTAGCTTTTTTAAGGCTAGAGAATGCACTGTTGTGTTGAACACTGGGTTTGTTAAGTGAGGTATTTCAAGGATCAATGATCACCGAAGTGACTAGACATACCTTTAGATTTGGACTGTTGTGCTACAGAAATGCTTTTCTGATTTTGGTTGATATGTACTAAAGTGTAATAAGTTCATAATTATGCTAATACATTGTTCAGAATGGAAGGCTATTGAGGAAAATTGATTCTTTCTGGCTAGGATCTAAAACTAGATGGCTTCCCCAAAGATCCATGTTATTTTTAAAATGCTATAGGGTATCAGGTGTACATATGTAAATATGAAGCATGTTCTACATGACTGGGATCATCTGAGTCATAATATGAACCCTTTAATACAACATGATTAAGACCATATTGAAATTGCCATTGTTGCATTTATGAATACAGGCATTTGAGTAAATTTCTAGATTTAAAGATACATGCAATAACTCAGAATTAAATGATTCACATGCTAGAAGAATGCATGTGCCTGCAGTATCTGTAATGAAATGCAAATAGGTTCACTTTTATATATCTTCACATGTAACTAACTTCATTAAACCATTGTATTCTTCTGGTAAACCTATGCTGCATAGATTTAAGCTTTGTCAATTGCCCACTGGGATAAGAACAAAAACATTATTAATGTTCTAAAATTGGAAGGATAAATATTCTGAACATGTTTACCAAGAAAATTATGTTCCCTAATGTAAAGAATTTAATTCTTAGACTGAATTGCCTCATAGCTTTGGTGTGAATGGATTCTGCATGTTTTTCAAATTAAAAGGTAGCTTATCGATATGTTGATTTCATTTTAATGGATTTATATCATAATGGCAAGACTAATACTAGTGAATTTGATTTTATGTGGGTGCAGCATCTGAAAATGGCGAAGATTTTTCAAATACCTGAATGACATAAAAACAACTTGGATCTTCCTGGGGCTCAAAAAGAGCAATGAATTCAACATTTTTAGATTTCAAGTTGAATAAAGTTACTCAGAATACCTTCTTTTGTATTAAAGATCTGTGGGAGTTTTTAAGTAGGTTAAATGAGTTGGTTTTAGACTTTAGGTTGAGTAATCCAGTGTTAATTACTGCAAATGCTACTCCTTTGTATACTACTATTCCATAGGATATCTGACGTGATAGGGTTAGTTTTTTGTCTAGGATCATAGATTTTACAAATCCAGATATTAACACCTTCTGTACTGTTAAGAATTGTCATTGGTAATATTTTTTTACGTTTGGTTGTAAAGTTAATCGCAAAATAAAGGGGTAGCAATAGGATCCAATTTAGCCCCTTCTTTTGCTAATTTGGTGATGACATAGCTCTAGAAGTATGATATTTTTAAATCTTATGTTCTTTTATGTTTGATATATTAATGACTTATTTTTCTTTTTAGATGTGCCTGATAGATGCATTGATGATTTGTTAGTTAATTTTGAACATTTGCTTAGGCTAGTGCTGATTTTTCTGCATTTTACATGTGTGATTGAGTGAGTTTTAAGTTTTTAAATGAGAAAGTTTCTTTTGATCATGATGAAGAGGTCTTTTTGGTTTAAAATATATAGCAAGCCAACTTATATAAACAATTGCATTCATGCCAGTAGTGCACATTCACACTTTATTAAAGAACATGTCATCAAATCATAGGTCGTTCAAATATTTAGGTTAACTGCTTGGGATGATGATTTTTATATATTGAACACTTAGAATAGAAGACATGGTTGTTGAGAAAGGGTACAATTTGGACAATATTAAAGAGGAGGTTAAATCTGAGAGGCTATGATTCAATAGGCTATGGTTCAAAAACTACCTCTCTAAAAAAGACCATGCTGTTAAATGGCAGAACTTCATTCATAACCCTCCTAGTGTTCCCCAAGGTTCAACATTTTTATTAGTAATCTCCACCAAGCTATTCAGCAGGCCTCCCTAGTCCAGTACACAGATGACTACACAATAGTCTTCTCTGCTCATAACTGAACCACTCTACAGCAAATTACCCAAGCTGGACTTACCACTGTAGAAACCTGGCTTCATAATAATCACCTCTCTCTAAATCCTAAAAAGAATAATAAACTTATGACCTTCACTCCCAAGGGAAACTTACCCCTAAATATAGCTGAGTTTGAGATTCTCTCCCTTAACTCTACTAAAATTGAGTTAGTCACTCATACTAAGCTATTAGGTGTAATTATAGATGAAATTTTTAAATCTGATTATCACATTCAAAATAACATTAACAAAATCCACAAAACACTGGGGCTACTCTATAGACATAACAAATTACTCTCCCTCCCTTCTAAACAAGCATTAGCTTCATCATTACTTCTAACTTCACTAACTTATTGTCTACTGCAGTCTTCCTCAATGACAAAATTAGAAACTTGCTATAATAAGATTGCTAAATTTGTTACAAATAGTCGCCACACTGCTCATCACTGTATTGCCCTAAATCAACTACAATGGTTTGAACTTCCCCATTACTTTTTTCTCCTTCAGCTCACACTCTCTCATAAACATATATAAACCTCAGAACTGTCCAGCACTCAGCTCACTCTTTACCCTGTATACTCCAGCTAGACCCCTGCACTGTAAACACCAATACTTTCTCCAAGTACATAAACCCAAACTACCTGTAAGTCAATTATATTCCTGTACAATTTACAAAATTTGGAATAACCTTCCAGCATCTTTACACCTTCAACCGAGACCTTCAAATTCCAAAAGTGCACTGTACAGTCATTTCTCTTCCATGTGGATTTGTAATTGCTCAATTCCCTCCTTAGCTATTACCTAAACTCAGACTTTCCAGCTCACTTTTTCACAATTTCATTTCTTTCTTTCAAACTCCCAGATGAACACTTCACCTAACATCCCATCCTCTCATCGTTTAACCTTCATCCTCCTTCCCTCACTCTTCTTTCACAAGTTTTTCACTCTCACTCCACCTTACCAAACTACCTTCCTCCTCTTTCCCCATCTTTCTATAACCATTTCCCACTCCCCCTCTACTTTACCAAACCTCCTTCTCCTGCATTGTGTGACTTTCCACTAACATTTACTAAAGCACACACACCTCCTTCTCTGACTGCCCAACTTCTGATTCCCTTCCTCTATGCCTTCATAAACCCTTACTTCTGTGCCCTCATACTCACTCTTACTTCCTTGTTTCTACTTCTTGATCAAATAAAGTTTCTATTGATATACTCCTTCTCTTTTGAATATAACAGTCTGTTATTCTCCACTGCCAAAGAGCATGGTATTATGATTTGCATGTATTAGATGTCTTTATTGAATCATACTTTATAATATGAACATTTTTCTCTATTGTTTTTCCAGTAAGTATATGTATCTTCTATAATTTTACTCACTATTGTTTTTTTTTAAGATATTTCTTCTTATGTAAAATATGATTTAATTCAGTTTTATTTTGTGTTCTATATGTTCCCTGGAGCTTGTATTATATTATTTTGTACTCAATGTATGTTCCCTGGAGCTTTTCTCTCCAGGTCTCCACTGAAAATGGGCTACCTGGCCCAGTAGACTTTCCTGTTAAACAAATGTCAATAAATAAATAAATGAACAAACAAATAAATAAATAATGATTTTGGAGAAATTCAGTTGCATTAAATCTATTAATCTGAGACATACAAGAGGGATATTAAGTAAGATTTTTCCCATTCTTTCATTCTTACTTACAGTGTTGATAGCAATGGTATCAAACACATTGTGAAGTATATTTGGAAGGCGTGTTATGGTTATCCAGATATTTTGACTGAAATTAGTGATGACCCAAGATTTGTTGACAAAAGAGGTCATTATCTTAAAGATTTGTTAGAATGCCCTAATGGTAGAAATAGCATGACTTACACAAGTACATTGGACACGCATAAGTCCCTAGATGTAAATTATGTAAGTTTATTAATGAAGGTCAGCTGGGGGCAATAAAAGTAATGATATAAACAATCAATATCAGGAGTACATGCATGACTGAAGGGGTAGTTTATTGTGGTGTTTGCGAGATGTGACAGTTTTTACACTGGTGAAACTGCCAGGAAGTTAAATGAATCTATGAGCATGTTTATGCAATTAAGACAGGTAATGCCACTAATGCATTAGTTAAGCATTCTATAACTTGAAACTCCTCTGGGAAATTTTGTTTTTGCTCAGGAAACAATTGCAGATGAAATTATGGCTAGTGACTTAATGTATTGGAAGTTTTTGAATTAAAGTGGCAGTTAAAGCTCAATGCTGCTCTTCCACAAGGATTGAATGCCCACTTGACTATAAAATGTGTTTTAAAGTTGCTAAAAAAAGTAAATATACGTTCAAATAACAGTATTTGTTATAAATGTTTTTTATAAATGTATTATATATAGTAGGTATTTACACATTTCAAATATTGAGGAAATGTTTTTAAATAAGAACAACCAGGCAAGCCCAAGATGAATAACAGCCAAATAATGAACCTTCTTTTTACGCGTTTCGTTCACATTTAATGACAAATGAACTTCATCAGAGAAGGTTATCACAAAACAACACATATATAAATACCCACAAGTTAAATCACATGGTCTAAATACAACCAATCAATTGAACACAACAATAAAAACTTCATTAAATTACATAGTAATTGAAATAAAACTATATGATTTTTCCATTTGTACTAAAAATACATATAACCATTTATATTCTATTTAGTTGTAGGAAACATTTGATGTTAATAACATCGTTCAACCCAGGTGGCTGATCTGCGTTCAGCAGAATTTGCCAAAATGCTTCCCTACACTCTAAATACACCTTATAATTCCCAGCAAATGGGTGATATTCCACCCTTTCCAAAACGGAAAACCTGAACTTTTTAAAAACGTTACATACTGAAGCATGTCTAGCTAAAGCGTTGGATAAATCCTTCTTCCTAATGGCCAACACATGTTCATAAATGCGTTTATGTAGAGCCCTTATGGTTTTGCCTACATAAAATTCTCCACAGGAATCACACACGGCCACATAAACTACAAATTGTGTATTGCAAGTGTAATGTCCTTTACTATAAATCGTCTTTCCAAGATGTTTAAAGAAAATAGTACTATTACCAGATATAAATCTACATTGCTTACAATTATTGCATGGAAAGGTACCGTGACAGCCTACCTCATTCTCAACTTGCTTAACTGTTTCAACTATAGTTTTAATGCTCTTAGTTTTTTTGTATGTAAATAATGGCATTTTCCCAATCACTGAACATAATTCCGTATTACCAAGTATGACCTTCCAGTTATTAGAAATAATACCCCTAATCCAACCCATCTGATTAGATATTGGAATAGGAAAAGCTAACCTGTAATTATCAACACTAGTAGATGTTTTGTTGTGATAGGTTTCACTTCTAAAATTATTTCCACTTCCAAGACCAGAATTGAAATTAGAATTAAAATTCAAAGTGGAAAAATACAAAATCGGACGTGCAACACTAGATCTCAAAACCTCTACCTCCTCAGATATTTTGTTTAACCAAACACTATCATAACCTCTATTTATGAAAAATAGGGAGAGTTTGTCTTTTTCTCTATGAAACTCACAATCGTTACTTGTAAGTCTACTTAGTCGAATAAACTGTCCTTTAACAACTCCTCTTTTCATAAAGGTTGGATGCAAGCTGTCGTGATGTAAATACTGGTTCACAAAGTTAGATTTTCTATAGATGTTACTTACAAATTTGCACGTTTCAATATTTATAGACAAATGTAAATCCAAAAAATTAATACTTTCTCCAAAATGTCCAATAGTAAATTTAAGAAATTGTGTTGAAACATTTAAATCTTTCACAAAATCATGAAATGACTCCTCATCACCACTCCATAGAAAAAATAAATCATCTATGTATCTTTTATAAAATACAATTTGATTAGCTGAATGGTGAGGAAATAAATATTTAATTTCCCACATGGCCATTACCAAGTTGGCAAAACTAGGAGCAACACGTGAACCCATTGCGACTCCAGAAATCTGTTGAAAATACATGTCATCAAACTGAAAAAAATTGTTATCTAGGATGACTTCCATCAAACTACATATAGTGTTCACTAAGGTATTCTCCATATTTGTATGACCAGTAAGATAATCTCTTAAATATTCTACACCCACTTCTTGATTGATACTTGTGTATAATGATACAACATCCAGAGAAGCAAAGTGAACAACATTTCCATCTAATCTAATTTCACTTAACTGTTCCAACAAATGCCAAGAATCTCTAAGAAATGATTTAGTTTGTTGTACTATTGGATTCAACCATTTGTCCAACCACATTGAAATAAATTCTGTTTTAGATTCTCTAGCTGAAACTATCGGTCTAAATGGAATACTCTCACCTGATTTATGAAGCTTAGGTATGCCAAATATTTTTGCTAATCTTGGAAACTCGTTGTTATATGTATTTTTAGTACAAATGGAAAAATTATATAGTTTTATTTCAATTACTATGTAATTTAATGAAGTTTTTATTGTTGTGTTCAATTGATTGGTTGTATTTAGACCATGTGATTTAACTTGTGGGTATTTATATATGTGTTGTTTTGTGATAACCTTCTCTGATGAAGTTCATTTGTCATTAAATGTGAACGAAACGCGTAAAAAGAAGGTTCATTATTTGGCTGTTATTCATCTTGGGCTTGCCTGGTTGTTCTTATTTGGTTTGGTGTGCTTTTCGTGTTAGAAATGTTTTTAAATGTTTATTGTTTGACTGATCATGTGACTCGGAGTATGTATGTAAAATATTGGACTGAATGTTTTTACTGAGTTATGATGAAGTCCAAGTGTTTAAGAATGAAAGCACTTAAAAGAGAATAAAGACAGATGAGTTTCCATTGCCATTTTTGCATTTCTTTTTTGTGTAACCACTGGTCTAATTGCATTTTTTTTTAGGGTAAAATGGATGCTCTTGGGTTTGTGATAAATGGAATATGAATCCTCATCACTACCACCAAATTACAGTAATAAAAACAGACAATGTTTATATAAACAACAGCCGAGGTATGAATCCCACTGCTAGTAGCAGTTTAAAATATCATAGGGGTTATGGAGTTTAAGTCTGAATCACTGTCAGCAAGGTATGTATGCAAGAGGGTAACTGACTTTAAGAGCTTGTGCAAATAAACATTGCCGCCTTGGGGTATGACTATTACATGTTACATCCAAATAATTTTAACACAGTTAGCTTCAGAACAGGGTAACAAACACTGACTCTCCAAGATTTAACCATCTCAGTCAAAGCACAGTGATTTCTTCTGCCACCTTACAGCAGTACCTGTATCTTAACTAAACTGCATTTCATACATACACACAGTCTCAATATTTTCTAGGAGGGGTTACTGATATCTCCCCAATGACAGTACCACTTGCCTGTATTGACAGTACAATGCCGTCAGTCATACTAGCAATCTGATACCAACACCTATGTTAGTGATCATTCTTTTAATCAACCACTCCACATTACATTATAGTATAATAGCTGATGACCAAATTATCTCTTTTCAAAAGAGCTAATAATAATCACTCCAATGTTGCGAGTTTACCTCTCTTGAGAAAAATACAGTCATAATCTTTGTCATGTGAACAGGTGAAACTCTATACTTTTAAAAGATCTGATTTTCCATATGCAATTTTATTTCAGTTGTACAAGGAATGGAAATAAAATGTTTCATGAAAACAGGATGTTGACAGCATAACTCTAGCTCATCTGTAGTTATTTCTAATTACATGTGGTAGATTACTGAAATAATAGGAAGAGAAACAAATCCCAATGCAGCTACAATCCAAAAATGTATATGTAGCTTTCTCTGTCCCTTAGAATTTCACAAATTCAAATTAAAGCTTGTAGAATATGAATGGCCAAAGTATGTGCTTAAGGAAATTGAGTATGTGGCAATCTGTATGCATTGAGATGGACGTTGTACTACGAACTCTGAGTAAACTGTGAATAGCAGAAAAGTACTAAAAACAGGAGCCTGCCTGAAAGCAGGAAATGTACCTTATATGGAAGTGTATCCGATTTTCTTTCTCTGCCTAGAGATGTAGTAATGTGAGCTGCTTTAAGCCTATGGGTAAACCATTGATTGGTTAATTGTCTTTTGTACTAATTTAATTGGTCTAGTTTATATTTTTGTACTATCAGCAGTATCACCAGCATATAAGCTTATGCATTCCTTTGTTCGGGGAGTCTCCCTGGTACTTTCCATGAGGCTCTCACACGTGTGTAATAAATACCACTGAAAAAGAGGAAGAAGTGTCTTGTCTTCATTTAAGGTATAATGTTAAATGCATCAAGCTCCAGATGAATAGATGGAAAAGTCCCAACTGGTTTTGAAGCTGTATTCCCCATGGTAGTCATGGATATTTCAGTCAGTTTATACATAGATACAGAAGCATATGTAAACATAGGATTCCTTAGCTTCCATGCTGCTCATTTAAATAAAGAGACTAAATAAGGTTTCCCACTTTCACCGTTCTAATTTGACTTGTTATAGGACCTGTTGCTAATTGCATGAGAATTGACAATAAATTGAAGGCTTTAAATTTTCATGAGATTCTCAGTCTAAAATGCAGTTGCTGATGACATTTAATTAATTCTGGGAGATGAGACTAATTCAATTCATGCAATAAGCATTCGTATCAAACTGTTCCAAAAAAATGAAATATATAAATGTGCCACAGTGAACTCAGAATATCTCAGCACACAAAAGAGTATCACAGTAATAACTGCACACTGAACATTACCTGCAAGTAATCTCTATGTAATGAAAAAATAGCTGTCAAAGTGTGATGTACATAAGCAAAGTTATGGAAAGAATCTCACAATTCAAGCATCTTGACAGTCTTAAATACGGACCTAGAAGAGAATCTCTCCAGTAAGTTTAAGGGCAACTATTGAATATCACCTTAACTGTGTTAGTGTAAAAATGTGTTAACTCTCACTTAAGGATTTCACTGGAATCTGTACATTTTCTAATAAAAAATTTAATAAAGGTGAAGGGCAATCATAGCTACATTGCCACATCTAACATTAGCTAACAATTGGTGTGGGACTTGCATGGGGATATGGGGAACACAGATAATGGACACGCTCAAGGAAAGTGGGAGATTGAAAAGAAAAGAAAAGAAGATGAGGGGTGTGGGTGAAGAACAGGTACACACAAGAGGGATGATGGAATAATAAAATTAGAGGGGAAAGTCATAAAGGGTATGTGCATTTTTTGTAAGAATAGAAGGAAAAGTAAAGCTAGGGAAAGAGGTGGGGAAGACTACCACATCAGATATACCCACAGAACAGATATCATAACCCATTACAGACAAAGTTTGGGAAAAAAGCAGTAAAGACAGGTAAGTTATATAAATGGCACACTGCAAACAGGGTGGGCATGCATACCAGCAATGGTGAAATGCAGAAAAATATATCTACCTATGGACTCTCAAGTTATGACATGTTGCAAACTCTGTGGCAGTCATATCCGGACATATATAATCAATGGTAGATGTGTGTTGGAGGATAATAAATAAGGATCAAAAAACACATTGGAAAAGTAAACACATATCCAAGCTGCCAGTCAGCAGTGTGAGTATAAGCCAAGCAACATCACAGATGAGCATATGCAGATGTAAGAAGGCTAGATAACTCCAGCAGAGGACAGAAATTAACCTCTGAGTATGCATGTGGAAGACAAACAATGAAGCACAATGCCAAACAGAAGTACTGCAGCAAAGCAGTAAAATGTCTGCTAAATGCACAAGCAGGTGTACACTACCCAAATAAGAGTGTAATGGAATGCATATATGTAACATACATATGCTATGTCAAAGGGAACACACAGGTGTGGGGGTTATGTATGACTGTCAGTGGCCTAAATAGAATGCACTTGAAAGCAATGTCAATACACATCAATGACCTCTAAGAATAATTTCAAAAATGAAACACTACAGCTTACAAAATATATCCATTTCTGCATATGGATTTCAACAACATACACTGGTTAACACACAAGAATAATGAGAACATGGGTGTAATGTAAGCTGTAGCCATTGACTTGTCTGCAGATGTCCTGCATCCATAAAATGGCCATACATTTGGCACATGTTCACCATGTCAACAATGTAATACATGACAATTGATTCACATCATGGAAAAGCAGGACAACAAGTTAAGTTTACAAGTTGCAAATGCATCTGTACAGCACAAAGGACCCTTTTGAAACCAACCAAAAATACTTTCAAGCAAATGACAAATGTGTGTCACACTGGCAGACTGACTACTGCTGTTGATAGAAATGGACATGTATAAATCAAACATACACAGTAATGTGCAATCATTTATCTTCAATAGGTATAGTTAAGAAAGCTAAGAGTTATATACATATATCTTGTCATACCAATGTTGAATAAACAACCGCAGGTGTGTGTCATGCATCATGCTCATCACTGAGCAGAGGACAATCCTGTAAGCATCATTACAGCACAGCAATAAGTCAGTGAATGCTGACATGTAAAAGGTACAATTGTATGGATCAGACTATGTGCACAGGCATGTACAATAATCATTTATTGTGTACAACTGTTGGCAGAAGGTGTGAGATATGTGAATAAGTAATGGATGCAGAAATGTAACATACAGGAAACACAGTGTAACGCACTATTACAGAATAAATTATCCTTGCCATGGTATATAGGTTCATAGGTTCATAGGTAGATACTAGGCTATCTGCCCTAAGGCATTTATAAGCCTAGCCAAAGTGTATTTGGCTTCCACCTCCCTATTAGATTAGCCTGCTGTGCCTCTGTAAAGTAGGTCACTGAAGGTACCCTTTTAAGATTAGTTTACTGTGCCTCTGTCTAGCAGGGACACAGAAGAGATCCCAGGGGTGAATTTGCGATTTCCCATCCACGCGTCAAGATTTCGCTTGAAGAGGGTGAGCGAGGGGCTATGTCTAACATGAATTGGGATTCTATTCCAGAGTGAGGGGAGCCTCTGGGAAATGAATCTGTCCCTCCAGCATGTCCTATTTATTTTTGTGCTGAGGTTTAGGTCCCTGGAGTGTGTGGCTCTGAGGGACTTGGATTTTTTGAGGTGGAGCATGTCCATTAATTCTGGGTTTGACATGGCTTTGTACGTCAGGCATAGATTGCCTCTGAGTAGGCGGTAAGCAACTGAGTAGAGCTGGAGTTGCTTTAGTCGAGCGGCATAGGGCATCTGTTTGTAGCCCATGATCCTCTTGGTGTGGTACTTTTGGGATCTCTCCAGTTGCTGCAGGTGTCAGGTAAGGTACATCCCAAAAGGGGCATTGTATTCAATTATGGTCCTGACGAGAGACAAGTAGAGGGGCACAATGACCTCTCTTGATCTAGATGCGAACCCTTTTGTGATAAGGTGGGCTATATAGAAGGTCTTTCTAACCACTTTTGCAACGTGATTACAAAGGAGAGATTACTATCTACGTTGGTTCCCAAATCTCTAATTACTTCTTCTGTACTTAATGGATTACCACCTATGTGGTAATTTGTGTGCACCTTGTTTTTCCCAAAGGGGATGACTGTGCACTTTTTAGCATTTAGCTTGAGGCCGTAGCTCTGGCACCAAGCATTTGTCTCTGTGAGACCCTTTTGGAGGATGCTTGTGTCAGCTGGAGATTCGATTATGGCCCCCAGTTTGCAGTCATCTGCGAACTTTGTCAGCCATAATCCCCCCCGTGTTAGCCTGAACCTCAGAGAAGTATATACCGAACAAGAGAGGTCCCAGAACTGAGCTCTGTGGGACACCACTTGTAACTGGTTTGGATTTGGACATGGCACCTGCGATTCTGGCCATGTGGGTTCTATCTCTGAGCTAGTTTGCAACCCATCTTGTGATATAGGGGTTGATATTTAAGCTGGTAAGCTTATTTATGATGCCCAAGTGGGGTATTGTGTCGATGGCTTTTGTGAGGTCTAGGTAGGCTGTGTGGACTACCTTGCCCTCATCTATGGCTTTGGTAACTGTTTCAAAGAAATCAACTAGGTTTAAGAGGCAAGATTTGCCCTTAACAAAGCCGAATTGGGTAGGGTCCAGTGTCTGGAGGCTCCCAATGTCTTTGTTTATGAGTTGCATGATAATACGCTCCATAGCTTTACAGACCAGACTAGTCAGGCTTATGGGGCAATAGTTTCTGGGGTCCATTGTGGCACCACCTTTGTGGAGTGGGACCACTGTAGCAGTACGCCATTCTTTGGGTACATATCCTGTAGTAAGGCTAAGTTTGAACAGTGACTTAATGTGAGGGTTCAGTTCTTCTTGGAGCTCATGTAAGACACAGCCTGGGACTCCGTCCAGTCCCATAGATGCTGTGTTTTTTGCTTTGGAGAGGGCAGCTTTCACCTGTGCACCTGTGATGTTAGGGAGGTTACATTCAGTTGGGATAGGCATTTGCTCCTTTGGGGGGAATGGGGGGAGAAGTTTGCCTTGAATCTGTCTGCCAGGATGTTGGCTATGTCTGTAGGTTCGGTATATTTTGTTCCGTTATGCAACATTTCAGAGCATATCTGGGAGTTTCCGCCCATGTTCCTGACATAACTAAAGAAGGCCTTGTGATTATCTTTAGTGTCTAGGGCAATTTTTCTTTCAAAACTGGTCTTTGATGATTTTATGAGGGATCGAAGTTTCTTGCTAATACTGATCAGAGATACCTTCCCTTTTTGGGATTTTGCTCTGTCATGTAGTAGCTTTCTCCTTCTGTTGTATAGCTTATTTATGGCCGGGTATACAATAATGCTACATTAGTATGTGATGCAGTCAGAAAAGGACTGTCCATAAACATGATATACTTCTATATGACCTCACATGAGATCAGCATTGTCAACACATGGCACACAACACCACATCATGCTAGTGGGACAGCATGACAACTGTCATCCAAACAAAATGGGAAATAACATGTCCTTCCGTTGCACATAAATTATATGGCAATACCATACCACAGTGGTATGGACAGCATCTGTTGTCTGTCAGCTGTCCTCAGTAAAATACATGTTTACAAACTAATCATTGCAGAATTAGCTGCAGGTTAATTGCCACAATGTATGGGCAGCTGATGAAAGTGTAATGTCCTTGACATGCACACATTGAAGCTTAATTAAATATCACATGATGCTAATGCATAAGCATGGCAGCTACATGGTATGCATGCACAAAAGTCCATGTGCAGTCCAGTCAATTATATGGTAATCAGCATGTTGGCAGCATAACACATCTGGAGTATACAGATAATATTTATGGACTAGAGGGACCAGGCTGATGGGGCTGAGCCTCACGAATGACCTCACTGGTTATCTCCCTGAATGAGTCACACATAGCCTGTGCCATCTCCTGGGAGAATGTCCCCATCATGTTCCTCATCTGTGTTCAAAACACATCAGTCAGAACCTCCCATATATCATCCCAATAATCATCTCTGTTCCAGTCCTGGTTTTGTCTCCACTGTGGAGCAGCAGGCATCATGTCATGGGCAGGTCCTGGTCCAGCTTCCTTGTCATTGTCATCATTACCATTATCAAAGGATTCTGGCAGTGGCCTGGCATGTGCTCATTGTCTCTGTCTGATAGGTGACCATTCATGGGTCCCATGCTTTGTCAAGATGAAATGCAAAGCACAACAAATGAAAATCAAATGTGTACCATGCAGCATATCCTCAAGAAGATCAGAACTGATGTTAAACTGAACCTGATGTGCACATCTGCAGTCTAACATACTTAATTAGCATCCCATCTACTTGTGAGATCTGCATATGCAAATATGAGACTGAAGGTGAAGTAGCATCCATCAAACTACTTATTTAAAACACAGTAAACATTTAAATGGTGCTAACATGAACAGGTAACAGAATTATAATCAACACAATTTTTGCTAGTGAATGGCTCACAGTTTACATAACACATTCCCTTGTTACTATATCTGTAGTTATGGACATGACCAATAACAATGCATGTCAGGGAGAATGTACCCTTCACCACTGTGAGCAGTACAAACAGGGCTGTTCAATGGCATGCCTAACCCAGCTTACCAGCGGGAATCATGAGATTGCCTGGACATTTCAATACTGGCCAGCATAAAGCATGGCAAGCATATGCAAACCCAATACATGCAACATTTTCTGGCATTTGAATGGAATCATAAATGACACTGCCTTGTGACACATTAACATAACAGAAACTTGACAAAATGCAAATTTCTAAATGTCAATATATTATTATTGGTGCCTTCACTGTTTAATAATTTTCTTTGCCTCTGTAAACTGTTCATCTGAGTGTTTGTCAGCATGTCATTATTTGAATTATTTTCCCTGGCATGTCTTCCCTGAGCATATATGTCTGTGTGTGAATGTAAATTGTAGTCTCTACATGTAATGAATCATGTGAACAGCCACCGAGTGACATTGTAGAAGTGAACACACTTTTTAACCAACAATAGTGTGAAAACTGGGCAAGTCATATGACAAACATCTGATCCAGGCAGCATGGTAATTGGCTGAATCTACATCAACATAATGATTACAACAGTAATAAATAGTTATAATATTCAATCAACACAGGCTGTGATATATGAGAATCTGTTATATGTTGTTCAAACAGCATTGTATATGTACAACAGTATGCATGAAGATGCTTGCTGATTATGAAATGTTGCAAAGAAATGCCTATGTGCAAAGTTATCCACAAACACAGAATGCCAGAATGTTGCAACAAAAATACCCAAGGTGTTGCAGACAGAAACATTTCCAATATTGTACTGAAGGGCATGCAACACACCCTGCAAACAAAGGTGTGAACCCTGGCACAGCAGACACCAGTTCAGTCTGTGAATAAGCAGGCTTTGCACAACAGATCAGTCACTGGGAAACCACCCCATTCATTATAAGCAACAGTCAAAGCACTACAACCTTGTATGTAAAACAGCCACCTCCATCTTAAAATATATGTGACCGATACACAGTTATTTAGGCTGTGGCTTACATTTCAAACACTATCTGCCTAAAACATGGCTTGATGCTAAATAATATTTCCACATATTTTGAAACAGACTGTTAAGCACATGTATAGTGTGATTATTGCACTTACTGATGCATGATGGGTATTCAGGCATTCTAAGCAATGTACATGATATTATAAAAATGCAGGCCTGTAACAAGGATCAGATGCATTTAAGTAAACAGAAAAATTAATCAACATACCTCAGTCTGTCCTCTGTTACTCAAGTCTGTGCATGTGCTCAATGCGCAGGGCTCAATTCTGGCTCCAGTCTTCCATGCCTGAAAAAAGAAAAAACAACTATGAATGATGTAGCCTTCAAATAATTGATGTATATATTGCTCAGAACAGGTTCTACAAAATTTACTTCTGAAGAACAGCAGATAATCAACATTTTTGAATACAGAACGGAAGACATGAGATTCAAACCTGAGTTGAGGCCTGCATTCAAACTTTTACATTGACACCTACCTGCCTATCTAATACATCTTGACTAGCATGGTGTGTTGTGAATGCCAGTTAAAAGACTTGGGTGATGACAACACCTTGATGAGGAATAGGCTACTAATATAGATCATGGTTTAGGATTTCAAACAAGGAATACCTACTGGGCATTTAGATAAATACTTACCAAGAATGAATTTATGTCAGCACTGTGGTCACAACCATTAACAGCAATGGAAAGCCTTCATTCCTCAGACAGTGGGATTCTGTTAAAAGAGGCATAAAAGGCACTGTACATCATGGACACAGTGAGGTATGTGGGAGGACTATATTCAAAGATATTCCTTGACAAAGTGCACATCAGAAAGAAAATGCATACATATCTGTATCTCACTGCTCTGCATTTCAAAAGCAACTCTGACCACCTGACTCCCTCAAAAGATAAGTATAAGGTGGTTGCTGAAGTGAATTTAATATTGCATTACAAAACATTTGATAGCATTTTTGAAAATAATACCATATTGTACAAAACTTTGTCAGACATATAACAGTCTGTAGCAAGCTTTATTAAACCTCCACTTACAGATTGTGATTGTATTTATTCATAGAAATTTGATGATTATCCAAGTTAGTCATATCCATGTTCAAAATAACTATTAATATCAATGAGCTGTTCTGCTGAGAAGAATATTTGAGCATGTGTGAAATAAACCAGGATAGCAATTTAATGATATATTTCCCCTACGTGGAATTGAACTCACAGCATTCTAAAATATAGACATGCTGGGCAGTTTCCTTACAGGGCAAGCTGACAGGCAACACTTGTGGCTTCTTAACAAACAGGTATCACTTGCATTAATTTGTACTGACCATTATAATGTAAAGAAATAACAGGTATTAACACATAACAGAAAACACATATAATCGGTCAGACAGGCCTCCTTCTTGGCTTAAACAAATGGGACTGTAGTAAAGAAGTTATTTATGAGTTACTGTTCAGGCATATACTGCTAGAGAAGGTGATAATGTCATACAATAACTGATAACTATGAAATGCATAGTTAGCAGCCTAGGAGCTACAGACTTTCATGATACACGGGTACAGTGGATGTGTGACATTATGTTGTTATATGTTTGAAAACAGATGTACATCTACAAAATTATGAATTACACATATTAAAAGCATTATTAAATAAATTAACAGCATGGGAATAAAACCCATACTGACATGGAAAGCAGTACAGTGTCTTTACCATTATCCAGATGAGCTAATTATCAGAACATCTAATTAATGGTTATAAAGGTCATCTATTTTATATCTTTGGGACACACCCATATCTTTAAATTATGTAGAAATGCTCAGCTATTTGTAGGATAGTGACACTTACTGTGGGGATCCATGGGCTGTATCCACACCTCATTAACCCTGCAACAAAAGTCCTCTGCATCACTCCAATACAGGTCATCATAGCAGTGGTGAACCTGCTATACAGTCTAGTAGAAGACACTGATGTTCCCTCACAATCCAGTTCCAGACATCTATCATCATTAAGTTCCTTTGCCCAGTTCTCATCCCATGCTCTGCTCTAGCATAAATGGTCTGAGTCTGTGTGGGCTTCTCCTTGGTCAAGTTGAATGCATGGACATGTTGCAGTCTCCTAGAAGTAGCCATCTTGATACTCCAATGGAAAATGTATTTGAAATGGAAAAGTTAAAAATATGCTCACTAAGGTCCCTCTCAGTTCGCAGGGAACAATGGTCTGATCTGTGAAAGATTCAGAATGAATATTTAAAATTCATGTTTAAGTCATTTTATCAGATCATTGGAAGATAATAGGTATACGCTACACAAAGTACCATTTAGCAATACCTATTGTAGACTTGGGAAGACCACCTACCCATTGCGCCGAGCTATTGGTTAATGCACAAAATTTCAAAAACTTACATTAGGTGCACAAATGGGATTCCAAACCTGAAATTTTAATGAACCTCATTAATTATGTATGGTGCAAATGGTACTTAAAGATGGGTGCACATTAGGTGCTCTTACTTTCAGTAATACTTGAGTGATAGGTAACTAATAAGGTAAACTGCCACCTGCTAACATTTCTGTTCTGGGGAATATTACCATCGTTAACATTAATTATTCTCAAATGAAACTGTTTAGAGTTATTTTTATTGAAAGTGTGTGCTTTAAGATAATTGATTGTAACTTAATTCAGTTCTGTCTGAATTAATTCTGTCTATACAGGTGTTGCCATCTGCATTAAGGACAAGCATTCATTTTCATTATGTAGTTGTATAGACAGATTTACATTGCCATAGTGAACAGTACATAAATACATATTTACGGATCATCCATAGGTCTTAAGGTTAACTCCATATACTCTGTGGTATATACAGAAACCTACGGATTCCAACATTATCTGTATTTACTATGTCCTTTTGTCATCATGGATATTTCTAAATTTGATGGTTCTTAACACAAAGTTTTATAACTACTGTCTCAATATAAAAATGATCCATACTCTCAGTGTCCTGCTTATGGATACTAAGGTTACCAAACACTTTCCGTAAGTTGTTCAAATGTCAATTTGTTTAGCATTTGAATGTGAAATGCATGCAGACTCATCTACCATGATGCTACCATTTAACATATACGTAGAGTAAGGGGTGTGATACAGCATCTACAGATATCACAAGTTACGCTGATTTTTGTAACTGCTAAGTATGCAGACATTGGTGTCTGTTTCTATATTTTACATTAGTATTTGTCACAGTCAGTGTTTTATAGACTTTTGTATAGCACAGGAATGCATACTGTTTATGGTGACATACATTGTCCACTTAATCATCTGTATACATGGGCCCCCACATAAATATGATCATTTGCATATCACTGCCTTTCAGAAGGCAACCAGACCTAGAGATGACAATTTCTCCTCACAGGAAAATGGCATCATGTTAGATGTTCTGCGACAACATGGACATAGACTCCTTGGATAGGCTGGGAATACAATATGGAGGAATGTGGGCCAACATCACCAACATGATTAATGTGGTTGGAGGTCAAAATAGATCCCATGATGCCTGTCACCAACACTGCTCTGACATGATCTTCCATGCAGCCCACAGGTAAAGATGGCATGAGAAATTGGCAGATGCCATTGGTGGTGGCCCACCATTGACTCCCTGATGAGATCACAGTACTTATTGCCCCCCTGCATACAGAAAAAAGGGGAGTGATGTATCTCCAGGGGTAGGATAGAATCAGGAGTTCCAGGCTGCACATGTATGTCTTGCTTTGTATGACATGGATGACTACAAAATAATTCAGCCCATATTTCTGTTGCATGCATATTCATATATTATCATTTTTGATTTACAGGAACAGAATTGAACCATACACACAGATCCACACAGGGTGATGACAATGAATGTAAGTGTAATGATATGTACTTATACAACTGCAGTACAGACATAACATTGCAACCAGCATGTGTAATACTGTTTGCATTAATACTCACAAGTCCATCTACTTCTGGACAACTCCAGGATAGGGCAGGGGGGTGTCTCCATAGTGGTTACTGTGACCACAACCTGTTATTGCCTCAGCATCATGCCATGACTCTGCTGTTTACTATCATACTGATATTTCTCTAACATTGTACACTGCAGGTATATCCAGTGGGGGCCTAAGCCATGCAGGTGCAAATACAGACAGACCAGGTATGTTACCACAACAGGTTCATAGTTTGCAGCAATTTGTAGCACACATGTGATACATGACATTAAGGTTACTGCATTTTGACACAGGGCCATCTGACTAGCAGGTGCAACATCTGTCATGTGAGTATCTGTAGCCCCTGTTACTGTGTCATACATGTCATGCTGTCAGTATTCTGTTGTCTGCATACATGACTGTGTTGTCTTTTTCTTTACTATCCCACTGCAGGATTCACAGTACAACACACAGATATGCAACAGAGGAAGTCTGTCAGTGGTATGCTGTTACCCATCTTTCATACATGTCATTACTGTGCTCCTGTTGTTATTCCCCATTAATACTGTGTCCTTCTACCCTTTCATAGAGCAGACTACATCATCATCATCAAGTGCACAAACAAGTAGTATGTCTATGGAAAACTTACTGTATGTTTTAATGCTGTTCTTATGGTTCATGCTGACAATAACGTGGTTAATGATGCTAACATTTTCCCTACAGTTGTTAAAATGCATCCCTCCTCTACCACATCATTTTCCCCAGAAGGGCTTGTCAGATGTGTGTTAATTTTTGTATGCATTACATTTGTCATATATGTTAGCTGTGTAACCTAATTGTCAACTCCCAGTTATGTAGAATCTGTGACCCATGCACAGACAAGACCTAATGGTGTCAGTATTCTCTCTAACATTTAAGTGAGATATATGTGTGTCATATGTCTGTAATGATATTCAGCATGTCATGTAGGCACATTGCCCTGACCAGTATCATCTGTCTCTTCTTTTAGCACATCAACTGTCTGTATTCTTCATTAGCCCATCCAGAGATCACAATATGGGATTGGATGTGTCTCAGTAATATAGTATGGACCCTGGCACACAGGACAGTGACATGGTGATTCAGTCCGGACAGTCATGTGGATGCGGCTGTAGCTTCAGATATGGTGACAAGAATCAGATGTGGTAACAAACTTGTCCAGCCATTGTGACAATGAGGGAACGTCAGATGGTGGACAAGATGAGGCCAGTGAACAACAGACCCAAGTTGAAACAGCTGCTGATGGAGACAGTTCACTATAACACATTGATACTGGTCATTGCACTATAGATAGACATGCAGATGGCATACATGGGCAGATGTCAGAGGGTATCCACCTACTCCTACAGGCAAATGAACAATGCTAGCAATGTCATGGATCTGATATCCATGCACTTGCCATACCACAGGTCATATTGCGCACCAAATAGCTGTGCTGCATGAAGGACAGCAGTGCAGACATGGTGAGGTGATGTTGTCACTGGATGTTCAGAATGAAAACATGTTATCTATGGCATGGTCAGTAGAATCCCTGGCCTCTACAGTACGACAGTAGTGTTGTAGTACAAGGATGGTTCTGCATGCCCTGACAGTGTTTAGCCAATTGCCAAATGGGAGAGGCAGGGGCCTTCTCAGCAGATCCAGCCTTACCTATTAGACATCAGTGTCTGTTGCAGTATGCACACATTTCCACTGCTGGTCCATCTGCTGTGGGTCAGGCAATCAAAATCAGACAGCCAAGTAACACTCATGCAAAGTCACCTCCACATACTGAAGTCACCCTCCCTCAGTCTCCTCTGTGGATCAGCCTGGACCAAATGCTTCTATATGTGGTAAGAGCAGAGTAGATCATGGTGTAAGCCATCAATGTGGATGATCTAGATTGAATTATAGTAACACAGACAGTTGATCCACTCTGTCCTGTACTGTCATACTGACACTGTGATGATGATGATTGCTATGCAGAACACTAACAATGACATTTGTCTGTGTCTGCTGACATGTATGATGCCATGTAAGTTCAACTGTTTTACTAACCATAGCTGAGTCCATTTGTTGCAATTCTTTATCCATACTTGCATACTGTACAGTGACATATTTTGCTACTGATATTAAAAAATGTGCATTATGTCCTGCATTGTTTACCTGTTTATAGTTTATTACAAAGGAGAAACAGGAATTTGTTGCACTGATGCGTATCTCTTCATATGTCCTATACACTAATATAACAATCTGGGTTTGTATGCAAACCTGTGTCAGTTGTATCCTGAGTTGATGATCCCCGTTGTGATTTGTATATGTTCATAATTATATATGTTACTTGGCTATTAGCCCTGAGGCCCTTATAGGCCTAGCCAAGAATTTAACCCAAGTTTAGACAAGTTTATGTTGTTATGTCTGATGCTCAGTGTGTACATCTAGTGGGTAATTGTCATTAGATACAGTCTGTGCTGCTGTGGTGGGACAACATCTGAAATGCAATGTTTAATCTGTGAACTCATATACATGTGGCTTGCCATAACTCAAAGTTATGGGTAAGTTGCTACCATGTTGCCTGAGCCTGCAGTTGTGGTCACACCTTATGTAGCCTATGCCTGTGTTTTCTGTCCCTTATGTCCTCCTGCTCCTCCTATAATACCTGTGGAATCTCATCTTCAGACATCTGGGATTCTTGGGGTAGTTCACCCACACCTGCAGCTCACAGCACACCGTATGCTCTAGTCAGCATGTTGTGCAGCATGGCACACACCATTATCATCTATGCTGCCTTCTCAGGTGTATATTGAAGTGCACCCCTGGATGTGTCCAGATATATATATATATATATATATATATATATATATATATATATATATATAAAACCTTCAGTACACTGAACACAGACTCTGTGGTGTTCTTGGGTGTTGCCTGCACTCTCTTGTAGATCTCCTCTGTAGGGTTGGATGGTTCGCAGTATGGGGTCATTAGCTATGGCTCAAGTAGATAACCACAGTCACCTGTTGTGTGGAGTAAACAAACACTTAGTCAATATGGGTATTGTTGGGAGGGGTATCTTTAGCTTACATCCTAGCTGTGTTCCTGTACTTACCTAGCAGCAGTTCCTCATCTTGCTGGATTGCAGCTCTCAGTCCACTTTCCCTTTAAATGGCAGTATCATGGACACTTCTAGGGTGTGTTATCATGATGTTTTTTAAGCTGGTATCTGCTGCACATGCAATCTGGCAGTTGAGGGATGGCCACCCCTTTCTGTTGATGTATCATTCTACTTCAGGTACGTCAGATGTCTTGGTTGGTATGTGTGTGCACTCTATTGCACAGAGTATACGACTGAGGTAGAATTACCACAGTTTAACAATGCTATTACCATGACCCACAAGGGTATGATATGTACCCATGGAAACTTTAACATTTTTAATGTTACGGGCATTGAGATAACGTGTGGGCACTTTGATTTGTTCATGAAAGGTTTCCAATTTGTTCTGTCCAAACCTTAATTTTTAGTGAAAACATTGGTTGACCTAAAGTTGTTTATCAGGAAACTGAATTTAAAATGTTTATTTAAGGGGCAGGAATATAATAAGACTGAACTCTGTAGAAACAGCATCTATACCCCCCCACTCAATCCTACAGTAAGAATATTTGAGAAAAAGGTTAAAAATGATCTAAGGAATTTAAATTTGAAAAACAACCATGCAAACAATGTTAATGAAAGTGAATGGGACCTTTTGAACCATCTTAAAATCAATCACTGTAGAGTAATAAACCTGATAAGGGGGTGGGGTGCTTTTGATGTATTCCATGGACTACAAGATGGATATGTACAAAATTTTGAATGATGAGGAACAATATACAGTTGTTTCCAAAAACGAGCTCAATATTGCTTATTCCAAGATCAGTTACTTCCTTTTTGACCATCTATTACAAGAAACTATTAATGAGAAACTTTACAACAACCTGCATGTGGAGAATCCCAAAATCCCTAGTATTTTTGGGATACCCAAAACACATAAGGGAATTGAGAATTTGAAATTCAGGCCTATTGTTGCAGGAGGGGGTTCTATCACAGAACCCCTGGCCATATTTATTGATTATCAACTGAAGGAATTTTTATTCTCCCTGACCCATCACCAAAGATTTGTGGGATTTTTTTGAAGAGCATTTCTAATGACAAGTTTGATAAAGATGTTCTTCTGGTCACTATTGATGTGATGGAACTATTTCCTAGTATCCCACATGACAAGAGTATGGAATGGTTTAGTGAGGTGCTCTTGGAGATAGGTTATCTGAATGGTAACACAATTAATTTGATCTTGGAATTTATGGACACTGTATTGAATAAGAATTTTTTACATTTTAATGGAGAATTCTACAAGCAAAATAAAGGGGTGGCCATGGGGGCTCCCTGTGCTCCCCTTTATGCTAACTGTGTCCTTTATTATTGGGAGAAGAAATCTATTTTTGACAGAGAATGGAACAATTTTATTTCTTTTTATACCTTGATGACATCTGTCTTTTTTGGTTGGGATCGGAAGGATCCCTACAAGAGTTCCTGGTTTACATCAACAGTCCATCAGAATTTTTAAAAATTCTCCCACTCCCTATCTAATGTTAGGATTGATTATCTGGACATTACAGTATACAAGGATTACATCAATCAGTGTTTTCATTCTAAATTGTTTAGAGAAAGCACCTTTTCTAATCCATACCTTCATTTTGACAATGGGCATCTGTTTTATCAAAAGAAGGTGATAGTCAAAGGACAATATATTAGGGCCTCTAGAATGACCATGGATAGGGGAATGTTTTTAGAGGAAGTTTAATTTTTGACTATTCTGTTTCTTGACAGAGGTTACCCCAGACCCCTTTTGGACATTTTAGCCAAGGATGTTATTAGGGACCATGATACCCTTTACTATCCACTTTTGGGATTGGGTAGAACGACCAAGGGTCAGGTCAAGAAGGTGGACAAAAGCCATCAATGTACATTTATACACACTTTTTCCACTACTTCCATTAAAGTTGAAGACTTTGTGAAGAAACACTGGGCTATTTTGAGGGTTAATGACAACTCCAAAAATTATCTCCCAGATAAACCTGTTTTTGTTTGGAGAATGGGTACCAACCTGAAGGAATTATTTGAATTAAAGAAAGAAATAAAGATTTTTAACAAGGAAAGTAAATTGGGGACTCACAGATGTGGGTACTGCAAACAGTGTAGTTACATGTCAAACAAGATGGAGGACTACATACCATCTAGAAAATACCGTGTGGATTCCAAGGGCTCTTATAATTGTAACACCAAAGGAGTAGTTTGTCTAGTAGTATGTGAAACCTGTAGCAGTTTTTATATAGGTAAAACTGAGATGGTTTTAAGGAAGAGAGTATATGAACACATGTAAGACATTTCCAGAGCAAGAGAATCCAACGCCCTATACAAACATTCTAGAACATGTATTGACATGAAACTAAAATTTTTTGTGCTCAAACAGGTAGTGGCAGATCCCCAGGTTGGTTGTTGGGAGGCCAAACTTGAGTACAGGGAGCTTTTCTGGCAACTCAGATTGGACTCAGGAAGAGCCCAGGGTTTGAATGAACAAATAAGTATCAATAGTGTATTGAGGCTTAGAGCAGCTAAACTGTGACAAGGGAGATTTATATTAGTGAGTTTATTGAACACTGAATATTGGTTTTAGATTGACAACATTTTAGTAATATACAGTTATATTTATATGATTATTAGATTGCTGTCATAGGAAGTTTTTTTATTTTGTCTATTTATGATTGGCATTGTTTCGTGTATTTTTTTATGTATATAATTATGTTACATGATTTTACACGTAAAAACAGTTATATTAGAAAATATAGTACTTTAGGGAACATTTATAGCATTGTGGATAGGACTGTGTGTGTGTTTTTAAAATATGTGGATATGTAACTGGGGTTAATTAATCTAATTTAATTTTATTAGTGACTGTATTTAAGCAATGTGTACTGTGCCAAGAATTGTTCTGATGAAGCCTGGTGGATCTGGGTGAAAGCGCTTAACCTGTTTGTTTGCTGCTGAAGATTGTTGTTATATTAAAATTTGTACTGCCGAATACTGCTGTGGAATCCCCTTTATTATGGTGTTAGCTGTTAAATGATCTATTTGACACATTGGTGTATCAATTCTATGAGTCAGCTCTGTTGTCCTGCCAGGCCATGAGTTCTTTCTGTTTTATATAGCACAGAACGACTGTTAATACAAAGTATAAGACAGATTTCAGTCAGTAACTGCACGCATCAGACTTAAACAGAATTGCTAGAATTATGTTTATATTTACTTTCTGTTTGCGCTAGTTGCACTTAGACATATGGCCATGCCACCATATTAGGTCTAGGGAATTTAAAGTACAGTGATACCAGGCTCAAGGCCTCCCTTCCAAAGTGACACTTTGGTAACATCAGGCAAGGCTCTAGAGCAGGGTCAAGACACCCAGTTATTTCAGTTTCAGAGGTCATTAGAGTGCAAAGTCAAAAAGAAGTGCCAAGTGCAGTGAAGCTAAGCTCAAGCCCGCTTCTTACAGATTGACATCATTGGTAACATCATGCAAGGCTCCAAAGCAGAGCCAAGACACATAGTAATTTCAGATCTAGATGGTGTTAGAGTCCAAATTCACAAAGAATTGCCTCAAGTACAACAGCATTAGGCTCAAGGCCCCATTCTGTAGCATCAGGGATGGCTCTGAATCAGGGTTAATATGCATTTTGGTTCCAGAAGGCATTCAAGTGCAAAGTCACAAAGAAGTGCCTTAGGTAAGAACTTCCCCCTATATTGTAATTGTTTAATTAGGTACTTTGTAGATTAGTTTAGGGAAATGTCAGTGATGTTGGTATCTCCTGCCTTAGAATGACTGCAACTACCCATTTTACCTTCTTTTATGATTACTGGGGTGCCTCAGGAATACTTTTCATACCAAGTTACCCTCCTACTGTAGCTCATACCAAGTTACCCTCCTACTGTAGCTCATTTATTTTTTACTCTCCTGCTTTAGCCTAGCCTCTCTCCTGTTTGTCTCTGTTGTAAGGCACAGTGAGTTACTATAGGTTTTTGACTGATCCTTGTCCACTTTCTGCACTCTCTATATATATATATATATATATATATATATATATATATATATATATATATATATATATATATCACTCCTAACTCCATGTCTACTTTTCTGAATCTGGGCTGGTATAGTTCTATCTTGTTTAGTATCCTCATTCTGCTATTTCATACACTGTTCTTGTCTATCTTCTGCTGATATGATCTTCTTTTGTGTTAATACGTCCAACATTTTGCTGTTAGTTTTTAACACTGCCCACTGATTTTGCAGTCTATTAAGACATTTTACTTATGTTTTGCTAATTCCTGATTCATTGTTTTCCTGTAAGATTCAGTTTGGGCTAACTAATTCTTATTACAGGACAGCAGTTCTTGATTAAGGAATGAATTTCAGTCCCTACTGGGACACTGTAGTTCTTGCCCTCTGAACTCATTCTTTGACCTCCCACTTCCTGTTTGCAATAGTTGGACTCCGATACATGGCTCTGCCACCATATTATTTCTAAGAAATTTAAGGTACACAATGTTTGTTCTTATTCCTTTTTGCAGTTAAGTATAAATGCTCTTTAAATCTTGAATCCTTTCTTTACTTTATACAATTGCAGCTGTTATGATTTTTCCTAACTTGATGTTTTTATTGTGTTATTTGATTGATTATTTTATGTTGTTTGATATGCAATGCTTTTCCTTCTATTTGTGTGCATATTCTTTTTGCTATGGTGCTATGCTGCTGGTAATGGTTATAACAATTGTTTTTAATGATTATTATTTGCTTATTTAATTTGTGTCTTTATGAATTTAATTAATCAAAGGTGTATTTCAGCTGATGCATTTGTAAAAGTTTGTAAGAGTTTGTGGTTTTTTATTGTTTCTCTCTTCCTGTTTAACCTTTTTTTTGTGTCATAGCAAAGATAATGTTAAGCTCTGATTCTTAAGGCCCAGTATAGAGGTGACTAGTTATTATAGGAGCTTGGCACTTATCAGAAGTTAAAACAAATGTAGAAGTTAAAGTACTGTAGGTCTGATGCTTCCACTTAAGTTTAGCTTACTGTGTTTGAGTGTTACTGCTATGCAATATACTGCATTTACGTAAGCAGGCAGGGGATAAGAACATGCTTAGGGATTTACCTAAAGTTTGCTCTAGTATGATCTTCTCCATTGTGCTTTCTCATTAAAATGATCCACCCAGCAGTTGCACCTCAGAGTATTTGATTGGATTACTGCTGTTGGGCATAAAGGTGAATATTGTTCCCACTTTGTCTATTAACCTTTAAGTAGTCCTCAAATACATACATTCTTTGGTTAACATATAGTGTTAAGTATCTATGTTTTAGAGAGACATTTGCATACTTTTCTTAACTTGAAAACTAAAGTTTCTCTGATACATTTAGGTACAGCTACACCAGGCTCAAGGACCCTCCTTCTAGACTGATGTCATTGGTAACATCAGGCAAGGCTCCAGAAGGCATTAGCATAGAAGACCACAAATAAGTGCCTTAATTAAGGACCTTTCCTGCATTGCAACTGTTAGTTTTTAACACTGCCACTGCTTTTGCTGTATCCTAGTCTGTTAAGACATTTTACAATGATTTTGCTAATTCCTGACTGATTGTTTTCCTGCATGACTCAGTTTGATCTCTTTATGCTTCACTTCACTCCCTACCATACCTCATTCCCACCCATCCTGACATCACTTCCTTTATACTTAACTACCTCTCCCTATCCAAATTCCAACTTATCACAGGACCTTTAACTCCTCCCATCTTAAGCAACATAACCATCTCACAAATAGCCACTTACAGGCTATCACTCCTCCCAGCCATAGAAACTACATCTGCCTCATCTGCTCTTCATAAATTTACATGCACCTAAATTTCATTATAGTATCCTTAGTTGTATTCTGCTCCTTATGACTCTGACTGACTTCAATTGTCATTGATATACATATCTACCACCACTCTACTCAAAAAGTAAAACTCATTAGGTCCCCTCTAAATCTATAGATTACCTCTCATAAATCCCACAATGTAATGAGGTCCACCCCAGCCTATGCCCTGAAAGCTCACCAATTAATATAAATAACAAAGAACCACCTGAAGAAAATTGTGAATTAACTAACCCTCATTCATCTACTACCTCATAGTATAGCTCTTCTGGACTGTACAGTCCTATCATGAAATAAACACCTATTCATTCTAATAAAACTAGCACACCAAACTCTTCACCCCATCTTTCTCCCACTTGCCCTTTAAAAATATTGAATATTGTCACTATCAATATCTGTGGCATTTGTACAAAATAAGAGAACTATGTGCCTGGATATCACAATATAACCTTGGTATTCTTACCCTCACAGAAACCTGGCTGAAGCCTAACATTATAAATTCAGAACTATTCTCTCTAAGCTACAGTATTTTCTCTCTCACAGCATCCCAAAAATTCCAAAATGCAGAAATACTAGTATCATTGCTAAAGCTTAACAATAAAAAAAGCTATGTCTTGTTACAGTCTATATCAAACCAGGAAATAACACAAGAAATTTAGAAGAAATCCTCTCCTGGGCATCTAATTATATAACTTATGAAAAAAGCATACTAGAAGATTTAATTATTAACTGGCAAAACCTTACATCAGACTTTCTCTCAGCTAGTATTAGCCTTTATGGTTAAACTCAACTTATGAATACACACACTAGATGTAATAATACCAACAGTAAATGTGCAGTTCTATACTGGATGCTAGTCCCTGATCCTAATAAATTTATAGTAAATGTACAGTTCTATACTGGATGCTAGTCCCTGATCCTAGTAAATTTATAGTAAATGTACAGTTCTATATTGGATACTAGTCCCTGACCCTAGTAAATTTACAATCTCTGGAACATAACAAAACTCACTTAGCATCGGTGTGGCCAAGATGGCAAGCAGTTAACAGCACAATAATTTTGCTCTGCTTCTCCTATACATTTTTGACAGGATTTAATTTTTAATTTCACCAAAAAAACCTTCTTAAAAGGTAAAATAAAGAATTGGAAACTATTTGGGACTGTCTAGAGAAAAAAAATACGCTCTTTTTTTTTAATTTTCCTGTCAAAACTTCAGTTTGAAGATATCAAATGAAAATGAGTCACGCTAAGGCAATACTTCAAGAAGACACTGTGAAGAAGGAGCTACAATCTATCATCAATATATATTGTATGTCGTTTATAGTCATTTTTATGTTCTAATCATCTATTGTAGGCTACACACTCAAGTGTGCTAGCCTTTGCTGTGCATTTAAAGTGATTTAGAGCAAGTTACTGCATTTTTGTGTAAAAAAAAACAAAAAACAAAAAAAATTCTTGTTTCCCACCTTTTCTAAGCTAGTCTAGTCCAGTGTTCAGGTTCTGCTGAATTCAGGGCTGTGGTACAAGTTCCTGTGTTGCCCATACCTTACTTGGATAGAAGGAAGTTTCTCTGTTCACCAGTGAGAGTGGGGAGCTTTGAGCAGCCTATCTGTCCCTGGAGGAGTTGTCTCAGCCCAGCAACTACTATTTTATTGGCCATTTTGGGCTAATTTCTATCTCTTTCATCTCCCTGCTTTAAAACCTGCATTTGCGCAGTACTATTCCTGGCTCCACAAAGTCTGCTCTTCAATTTTTCCCTTGGAACTAGTCAAACTCTCAACTTAAGCACTCAAACCTCAAGCAACCTCCACCCCCCAACAACAACCACGTACCACATACTTCACAAAGTCAGTGTGCCATGCAATCACAGCCCTTAAGGCTAAATAACACACCCATTACACTAGTAATAGGTGACTCTATTGTCAGGCACACTGACACCCCACTCACTAGACTGAACAAGGAGAAAGTTACTGTAAGCTGCCTGTCAGGAGCCAGGATCCGCCACATAACACAAGCACTCAGGTCACTCCAAAACAGGTACAAATATGACTCTGTCATTGTCCATGTTGGTGTGAACGAACTGAGATGTGCCTTCCTGGACTACATGAAAAGAGACATAGAGGAGCTCTCTGATCATGTAGCCCAGGCCGATATGACCCTTACCCTGAGTAGCATCTTGCCCTCACCAAGAATGATGCCACAGTATAAAGATAAAATGATCACTTTTAACAATTGACTAAGCTATTGGTGTTGTTCAAAGGGGATCCAGTGTCTGTCAGCCTGGGATGACATGCTCAACAAGCCACGTTGCTTCACCAGAGATGGCTTACACCTGTCGCCCTTAGGCTTTCAAATACTGGCTAAGGCTCTTGCCACCCCCATAGTCCCTTTTTTAGGCAAGGCTCAAAAGACAAACCCACCTCCATAAACAACACAAGAAACCAAAAACTGAGAGTAATGCTACTCAATGCCAGAAGTCTAAACCTCAAAAAGCATGCACTCGAGGCACTCCTCAGTATGGAGAAAATCAATATCTGTGCAGTAACAGAAACCTAGTTCAAGGCTTCAGAGAGCTAACTCATACCTTATCTTTTGGCCCCAGAACCCGGACCGAAATACAAAAGGCGGGGATGCATCCATTTTCAACAAGGATACCTACACCTCCAGGTTAGTGGCACAGCACGAGGCCTCGGAGACCATCCATGTGCAACTAACAGTGGGCAAAGCTGATTTTCAGATTGTTGCTTGCTACAGATCACCCACCTTGTCTCAGGACCCCCACTCAGCATTCCTGAGAACATTGGAAAATATGAAAGTCCTACCAAACACCGTGATATTGGGTGATTTCAACTACCCAAACATTGACTGGGAAAACTACTCAAGTACTAACTCCTTTGCCCAACGATTCCTAGAGTTTATAAACTCAAACACCCTGGAACAACTGGTCACCACTCCCACAAGAGGGGACAACATATTAGACCTGATCATCACTAACATGGGAGATCAATGTTCCACACCATAGGTAAACCTGTCGCTGGTAAGATCAGACCATAAACTAATCACACTGGACATCCACATCCCTACCCCACCCCCAGTCAAGGAAACCACTGTGAAAAACTTTTCAAAAGCAAACTTCACACTTCTCAAGACCGAGGTAGAAAGTTTCAAAGCCCCGTTGCTAAAGGATAATGCTGGCCAAACTGCAGAATCCTTTACAAATGCATTCTATGAGCACCTACAGGAATGCATGGATTGAGCCATCCCAAGTAAAACCAAGAATCACTCCTCCAAAAAGAGGAAACCAGTCTGGTAGACCCCGGCCATAAATAAGCTATACAACAGAAGGAGGAAACTATTACATGATAGAGCAAAATCCCAAAAAGGAAAGGCATCACTGATCATTATTAGCAAGAAACTATGATTGCTCATAAAACATCCAAGGACAGTTTCTAAAGAAAAATTGCCAAAGACTCTAAAGATAATCACAAAGCCTTCTTTAGCTATGTCAAGAATCTAGGTGGCAACTCTCAGATCTGCTCTGAGCTAGTGCAAAATGACAAAAAATACACTGAACCAACTGACATTGCCGACATCCTGGCTGACAGGTTCAGTGCAAACTTTACCCCCCCCCACCCCAAAAGGGCCCGTGTCCATCCCAGAAGAATGTAGAGCCCCAGACATCACAGACACACAGGTGAAAACAGCCCTTTCCAAAGCCAAAAACACAGCATCAATGAGACCGGATGGTATCCCAGGCTGTGTCTTACACGAGCTCCAAAATGAACTAAACCCTCACCTAAATTCACTGTTCAAACTCAGCCTTACCACAGGCTATGTACCCAGAGAATGGCGCAGAGCAACAGTTATCCCACTCCGCAAAGGTGGTGCCACAACGGATCCTGGGAACCATCGCCCTATAAGTCTGACTAGCCTGGTCTGCAAGGCTATGGAGTGCATCATCATGGAACTCATTAACAGAGACATTGGGAACCTCCAGACACTGGACCCTACCCAATTTGTTAAAGGCAGATCTTGCCTCCTTAACCTTATTGACTTCTTTGAAACAGTTACCTAGGCCATAGATGAGGGAAAGGTCATCCACACAGCCTACCTGGACCTCGCAAAGGCCTTCAACACCATTCCCCACTCTGGCATTATAGATAGCTTACCAGCTTGAACATTAACCTCTATGTCATGAGATGGGTTGCCAACTGGCTCATGGATAGAACTCACATGGTCAGAATTGCGGGTGCCATGTCCAACTCTAAACCGGTTACAAGTGGCATCCCACAGGGCTCAGTCCTGGGACCCCTCCTGTTCAGTATAGACGTCTCTGAGGTACAGCCAAGCACGGGAGGACTATGGCTGACCAAGTTCGCAGATGATTGCAAACTGGGGGCCATAATTGACTCTCCGACTGACACAGACATCCTCCAGAAGGGTCTCACGGAGATGAATACCTGGTGTCAGAACCATAGCCTCAGGCTAAATGCCAAAAAGTGCATAGTCATGCCCTTTGGGAAAAACAAAGTGCCCACGAACTACCACCTAGGTGGTAATCCACTAAGTACGGAAGATGTATTTAGGGATCTGGGGACCTAAGTAGATAGCAGCCTCTCCTTTGATAATCACATTGCCAAAGTGGTTAGAAAACCCTTCTATGTAGCCCCCCTAATCATGAAAGGGTTCATATCCATATCAAGAAAGGTCATTATGCCCCTCTACTCATCGCTTATCAGGCCCATAATAGAGTATAATGCCCCATTTGGGATGTATCTTACTTGACACCTGCAACAGCTGGAAAGACTACAGAAGTACCTCACCAAGAGGATTGTGGGCCTCAAACAGATGCCCTATGTAGCTTGACTAAAGAAACTCCAGCTCTACTCAGTTGCTTACCGCCTACTCAGAGGTGATCTCTGCCTGACGTACAAGGCCATGTCTAACCCGGAATTAATGGACATGCCCCACTTCAAGAAAACCAAATCTCTTAGAACCACATGCTCTAGGGATTTAAACCTCAGCACAACAATAAATAGGACATGCTGGAGGGATAGATTCCTGTCCCAGAGACTTCCCTCGCTCTGGAATAGAATCCCAGTTTATGTTAGGCAAAGCTCCTCACTGACTCTCTTCAAGAGAAATCTTGACGAGTGGATGGGAAATCATAAATCTACCCCTGGGATCACTTCAATGGCTCTGCTGGACAGAGGCTCAGGAAACTAATCTAAAATGGAGGCGAAAGCCAACACATTCTGGCTAGGCTTATAAATGCCCTTGGGCAGATAGCCTAGTACCTACCTATGAACCTATAAACCTAATAGTATTTAGGACTTATCATTAAAATTGGATAAACTAGACTCTAAGATAGATACAATCAAAAAAGACTATAAAAAGCAGATAGAATTAATAAATGAAGTAGTTAAACAGCAAAAACTTCAGATATCTGCCATGGAAGACCCACCCATTGATTTAGATGGTAGACTAATTGAAGAAGAATGTGACATTGGATTAATTTTAAAACAAAACAAGTTCCTGGAGAAGATAGATGATCTGAAAACAATGGTAAGAAGGCAAGAAGGAACAATATCAGGATATATCATGTGCTTGAGAAGCACGAGGGAAAAATATGGTAAACATTTTAACTACTTGGATTCCAAAAACCTTAAACCTTCCTGAAGTCTTGTCATATTATATAGAGAGGGCACACAGAGCCATATCAACAACAAATTCAAACAAGAAAACTTCAAATCTAAGATTCATAATAGTGAAATTAATTTCCAGTCAGGACAAAGACTTATGGGGGAATTCAGTAAAGCCTACATGGAGTGATTTTCCATGTAGGCAGAGTGGCAGAGATCTAACATAGAAACCAGCAGCCGTGTGACCCAGTAAACAGAGCAGAGGGGCATCCACAAGCATGCGGACACTGAAATGTACATGGCATGCAAATCACCTCATAAGCAGGTGAAATACATGCAAATGGGAGTGTTTTGTGATCCAGGAAGCAGATAGGTATCCATCCAGAACCCCTGTTGGTGTCAGAAGTGTACATGGAAAATAACCGTGTACAGAAATTTAAAAATTGAACAGGGACTATAAAAGCCCAATTAGAAGGTCAGAAATGTCTTGGTAGGCACAGATATGTGCAAAACTATGCCATGTGAGTCCAAAAAGTAATGCAAAATAATATAAAATAATTTTTTTTAATACCCATATTACATTTGTGCAGCATGCAGCAATGTGCAAACATGCTGTTATGCAAAAAAAAAAAATTTAAATGTTTAAAAACTAAAAATAAGATATATGTGAGAATAATGCATGATAGTGCCCTGCATGCAGTATGTATAATGATAGATTTCAGTTGTTGCTAAGGAGGAAGGCCCTAGAATAATGAAGTATCCAGGTTATGTGCAAAGATATGTATGCAAATGAGCTGGGGTTACTGAATAACAAAAATGGGCCACTGTGTCCGCAGATAAAACCTGTGTAGCACCATAACTGTGTTGGTGTCAGTAGAACAGGTAGCAGACAAAAAAGGGGATTTGTCACTATAAGTGTAAGCAGATTAGAGCTCAGTGGTACCCGTTTGCATGGTGCTCCGCTCAGCTAAACTAGGAGGTGTGTCCAGTGCTGCTAAGCTTTGTTTAGCTGTGGGGTAAGAGTTTTAGCTGGTTTAAGCTATGCTGAGTGTGCCCATGCATAGGGAATGTCCAGACTGCTGAGCAGTGTTTACAACGATGCCACGGGTTTGTGAGCCATGCCACAGTGCTTAGAAGGGAAGGCATTTAAAAAAAAAGAACTAGCCTAGGAAAGTCAGTCATGTCTAAATGACTGATAAGCCCTGTTCCACTAACACTGGGCCATTCAAACCCCTCAACGATATACCTGGCAGATGGAATGTATCATAGTCAGCCAATTACACAGGCTGCATCTGCAGCACACCACTATAAAGTATGCATACATCCTACAATCTGATTTTTCACCCATACGTTTCACTATTGGAGTGCAAACTTGGGAATTTTAACTGACAGAATGCTAGGGGCTGCTGCTGCTCTGCTACATCTGTATGTGCTAGAAGCTGAGGTCAGTGCTGCTGCTGACAATAGGCATAGACTGAGAAGGAGAAGAGTGTTCAGGCCCAGGGTAACCTTCCAGGAGTTACATGAGCTGGAGATTCTAGAGCACTACATGGTGGAGAGGGACACACTACAAGAAGTCACCGAGCTTTGCCGCCCTCAAGTCAGACCCAGAGCCAACAGAGGGGGAACCCATCCCAGTGGAAACAGAGGTATGTGTAGCCCTTAGAATACTAGCTACAGGTGCTTTTGAAAGACCAACTGGGGACATGATGGGATTCTCACAGGCATCTGCATCCAGGGTACCCCACCAGTTCCTGGCTGCCATGCAAATACATGTTAGTGAGCACATTTATTTACCCAGCACCCCTGAGGAGAGGGCCAGCAGTATGCATTTTTTCCACCATGTAGCACACTACCCTGAGGTAATGGGTGCCATAGACTGCATTCATGTGCACATCAAAGCACCGCACAGTTAGGAGGGTAGTCTACTTCAACTGCAAGGGGTATCACTTCATCAACTGCCTGGTCATGTGCAATGCCAAGGGCATTATCATAAGTATGTGTGCTGACAGCCCTGGCGGTTATCATGGCTTCCATATCTGACACACATCACAGCTGTACCAGATGTTTGCTAGGGGGCACATCCCATATGGCCATCTACTGGTGGATGCTGGCTACGCACTGGAACCGTGGATGATGACACCCATCAGAAATGCACACACAACTAATGAAGAATACCATAATGAGGCACACACACAAATTAGAAATATCATAGAGTGTGTGTTTGGGCTGCTCAATTCACAGTTCCACTGCCTCAATATATTTGGTGGAGCCCTGCAGTACTCTCCAGCCACATGTGCATAGATGTTCACAGTATGTGCCATGCTACACAATTATGATCCTGTGAAAACAGCTGTGACGGGATCATCACAGGGAAGGGACACACAGCCCCCCCACCAGTGCTAAGGTCCCCACAGCCACAGAGGGACTTGGAGGAGGAACCCCCTGAGCCTGTCCCTGTAGACAGATGGAGGCATGCCCAGTATGCCCTGGCTTTGGCAAACAGGCAATGTATAGCACGTGCACTGACAACCTAGGGTCCTAGGGACTGACACCTCACTCTGACTCACATCCATAGTAAAACAGATGCCAGTCACACCACACTACCTGTACCTTACCATGGATTGGCGGTGTACAGTGTGCATCAGGCTGAGTCAGCCCTGAAGCACTGTTATCTCAACTGTTGCAGTCACAAGGTAAGTCACTCTTCTTTAAAACAAATGTATGGGGTACTAGACTATGGTAGCATAGTTGTGGACCTGCTGCATGTATGCAAGGGAATAGAGTGGGCTACTGGGCTACCGACAGAGAACTAATACCTATGTGGGACAACAGGAGCTCTCTGTCCAATACTGGCTGCCCCATAATATGCAGTAGGCCACAAGGCAGCAAAACCTTTGGCACTATGGTGAGGGAATTGCCAGCAGTGGGGTCACAGGACAGACGCATGACTGTCAATGCTAGAGTCCCCTACCCCCAACACAGCCATTTTCCCATACAACTGTGGTAACAGTATGTTAGCAAGGTTATAGCAGCAGACCACACAATTCCATGGCTGTCCCAAACAACTGTGCAACATGTCCCATTTCCTCAATATGCAGGGGTCAAAGTTATGTCTGTCTGCTGTTGATAGTGTTAGGAACTAAACTTCACTTTCTGGTGTCTAGTGTGGCTTAGTGGGCTAAGTACATTACCATGATTAAAATCAACCACAAACACCTCGAGGAGCCAAATAAGAGCCAGAGATGATTGATGGCGTTCATGGTTCAAAGCTGGCTGCACCTGCAATTTTGCATGTGAGGTACTCCTATGGTTGGAGTCCCACAGACTGTCAATATGTCACTATTTGTTACTGTAAGAAAGCTTGAAAATGCCAGAGAAGTGGGTCAGTGTGTGTGTGTGTGCATGTGTGTGCCTTCTGTGGAAGGTTGGGCGCCAGGCTGGCAACTCAATACCGTACAACTCCACTGCCAATCATGAGTTGAAAAGGTGATCTACTGTGGTGACCCCTAACCGGGAAAAGCCAAAAGAAGAAGAAGAAGAATATTGGTATGCTTGATAATATTGACACGAACAGCAAGCTTTTATATACAATATACAGGATTGCTTAAGTAAAATGTTATCCCACATACCCTAAATAGCAGTTTGGCAATAAATTATAATAGTCAATGTAGCAAACTATGTATATAGTTATTAGGTATTTTGTAGATAGGATACTTAAGTCCTAGAATTAGGGGAATTGTGTTTTAAGAAAGTAATGAATGACACTTTAGTAAGTAAGTAATATGAACACACTTACAAAGAAATAAGACAATTGTTATAAGTAAAGTAGCTCCCTATCTCTACTGTGATTTTATAAGATTGTTTATTCTCTATTATGTCTGTTAGAAGCACAGCTAGAGTGCATTCTATTTTATTCATGTTGTTTTATTATATCTACATAAGCAGTAGCAAAGATTTGTGATTAGGTAGAGCTATGGGGTTGTTAGCATGTGGTCTGTATGTAATTTTCATCAAACCAGGATTCTTTTTATTACATATGTCAGAGGATAAAAATCTTTTTAACTTAGATTTTTTTTATTACTAGTTTTAAAATGTTTGTCCATAACAAGTTGTACATATGTTAGATCTATATTCATTGTAGTAAACCATTGTTCATTAGTTTTTAAACCATTTGTCCTTAAAGATGCCAAGATATAAAAGTCTTTCTCTAAATATTAATAAGTTGAATAATCCTTTACAAAGAAACTGTTTAAATAAGTATTTAACATTACATAAAGCAGATACTGTCTTCTTGCAAGAAACACATTTTTTGACTGAAGATTTAGGCAGGTTGCTAAAAAATGATTACTTAATTCTAGTTCTCATTTCAGTTTGGAAAAAATAGGTATTCTTAACTTTTGGAAGAAAACACTATGTTTACCTAAAATAGTTGACACTTATTCTGATAAGAAAGGTATGCTGGGATTGGTGTTAATAGAAATGAATAAAAACCATTACACTCTCATAAGTACTTATTGGATTCATGGAATAGGATCTAAAACAGCCAAGGAGTATCCAGACATTATGACAATATAGTCGAAAGGAATGTGGTGATATCAGGAGACCTTAATTGTATTTTATCAATTAAACACACCACTAATGAGAAAAAAGTGAACATTAAATTACAGACTTACTCAGTACACCCAAAGGATCAACATAGAATAGCCAATAGATAAAAAATATGAACAAAATAAATCACATTAAAGAGATTGTATATAAAGAGGAGAAAATACATCAAAATAAATCAAAATGACATATTACAATGTTTTAGTAAATATTATGAAAAAATAATAAAGCAGAGATAGACTTAGATAATAATGAACTAATTAATCATTTTTAAAGGAAACTATACATCATAAATTAACTAATGAACAGAAAAGTAAATTTGATAAGTCTTTTTCTTTTAAAAAACTGAAAGATAAAATTAAAAGTCTCAAAACCAACAATACTCCAGGATTAGATGGTATCATCCCAGTATTGTATAAACTACTACCTGACAATATTTTAAAACCCTTATTGAACATCTTTGAGGAAGTCAAAAGCTCTGCTAATATTCCCCCTCCTGGAGATACTCTATAATTACACCTATTTTAAAATCAAATAAAGATCTTGTATCATGTGCTTATCGCCCTATCTCACTTTTGAATGTAGACTACAAAATGTGCATGTCTGTACTAAAAAAAGCTAGACCATATACTCTCAGGATTAATAAATGTAGATCAAGCTGGCTTTATAATAAACAGAAGAGTACAAGACAATATTATAACAGTTTTTTTCATTAACTGATGTATCAAATAAAAATAAAAAAGAACTTGCAATAATAAGTCTAGATATTGATAAAGCATTTGATTCAGTGAACTGGTCTTATTTATTTAAAATATTAAATGAATATAAGATTTCCTCTAGTTTTACAACATTAATTAAAACTTTATAGCAATTCAGTATCGTTTGTCAAGACAGGTTCCTTTCTATCTAGACCCTTTAATATAGCAAAAGGTATGAAAAAAGGATGCCCTCTTCCCTCTTTATTATTTCCTCTAACTGTAGAACCACTAGCTAACTATATAAGATCTAACATAAATATTATAGGTTTCAAAATACATTAAGGCTTTTTATCAAAAGTCCAGCTTTTTGGTCATGGTGTACTGTTGACATGCAGTGACATAAAATACTCATTAGATCATATACTCAATGCCTTGAATTACTTTGAAAAGGTTTCAGGTTTGAAATGTAATCATAATAATAAAACTAAAACATTGTTTATAAACAAACAATAACCACTTTTTTAAAATAACAAAAATTTTGACTGAGAAAATTCTCAAATTAAATATGTAGGCACTACTACTGAATCTAAGAACAAAGATTCTATATTTATAAACTATAAAAACTTAGGAGATGAAATCATAAAGTTAACAGACAATTGGAATAAGATATTTTTACAATGGTAGACTCACCCTGATTAAAATGACAATTTTACCCCAAATCTTATACTATAGTCAATCATTACCCCCCAAAAAATATAAGAAACATAAATTCTACCTTACTTAAATTCTTATGGTATAGATATCTTTAAACTGACATTTCAAAAGCTAGGAGGAAGGTGACATTGGGTTTCCAAACACTGAGCTACATACTAATGCGGGAATTATTAAAGTGATATTATTGTGGCTAGATTCTTCATATGTCTCTTGTTGGAAAATCATTACATGAGAAAATATTAATACACAACAACAAACTTATCATAGATTCTTATATGAAACTGGGTATCACTATATTCTACTGTGATCTAAAAGATTTTGTTCTGAATGAAAGACACAAGTTGACTTTTATGCTTTCAATCTTTAAAAGGTTTATCTATTCAAATTATTTAGTCACTGAATTACTATTCCTATTATTCCCCATTGCATTCACTAATGGATGCTTAGTATCTTTTAATGGAAATACAATGACAACTCTCAAGAATAGTAACCTAATACATTGGCTTTAATTTCTTAATAGAAACAAAATACATCCTGTTGAATATTTAATAGCAATATATAGCATAGAGGAAGGAGGTTGGTAGATATTTATACCTGTAAAGAATATATTCAAGATAAAATAAAAATATCAGTAGATCTTCAAACTAAACCTGTTCCAAAAATATTGGATCTATTCTCTAATTTTGATAGTGGGCCACCCAAGGGGAAGCCATATTTATCAACTGCATACAAGATTATTTGAACTGAATTTGTTACCCAGATATGGCACTGGATCTTTGCAACAAAAATTAACAATGAACCATTTTCAGAAATAAATAAAAAGTTATTTTTAAAATCTGCAGGAAAGTCAATGTCCTCACTTTATTGAAAAATCTATACATAGATATTTCTGCATAGAGTCTTTTTTATACCTCATACAATTACACAAATGTATAAAAAAGGAAAAATGAAATGCTGGAGGTATAATTAAGTTCTTAATGCTGATTGGTTTGATGATAATGGATTGTAAGTTGCTGACTTCCTTTTGGAGTGACGTAGAAACTTTTCTCAGGCTATGTGGTCAGACAATTGCATTATTACTGACACCTTGATACTATTTAATGCCCCAATTCCAGCAGCTATATCTATTTGTCAGACTGGAAATGTAAAACTGAATTAGTATTTGGGGCTTTGTATGCCTAGCTAAGATTGTCTGTAAAAATGAGTTGCTGATTATAAGAATTGGAACTTTAAATAATAAGCATCAGTACATATCTTGGCGAAAGCTCAGTGATTTACTGGAAAAGTACTAATGACTGAGAATATATAAATATTCTTGCTATGGACTTTTGTAAATAGTTATCTTTTGTCTTGTTATACACTGTTTTAAACCACCACCCACCAACCTAATACTCACTAACTTAAAACAACTTGAAACCTTTCCTAAATTCAATATAGACTCCTTTCTCAATACATTGAAAGCCTTTAGTTGGTTTGTCCTAAAAATTCTTAAACTCAGTGAGGCAGTCAATACTTTTAATAACGTATTATTAAAAAATTTAAACAGCCGCATCCCACTGCCAAAAAAGAAAAGAGTGAAAATTGACCACACACCATGGTTCACTACCCAAACAAAAACTACAGTTTGTAATAGAGACAAAGTTTGGAAAAATGGCTTAAACTTAAAACTCCCTATAACCTGCAACTTTATGGAGAACTGCATAGTCTGAGTAAAAAACAAGTTAACCTAGACAAAAACAATAGTATAACTATCTGCAATTTCAACACACACACACACACACACACACACACACACACACACACACACACACACACACAAATTTCAACACAAAAAATTTTTGCCAGCAAATTCTAGACATCAATATGTAATCTTTTACATCCAGGAACAAGGAAGTCAACCCTTCTATTAATAGTTCTCTACTAAAAATTGCAAACATATTCAATACCTACTTCATAGAAAGCAAACCTCTTTAACTAAAAATTCTTCACTCCTATCCAGGGCTTGTACCACCCACTCAATAATGCCCAATCCTTTTAATTCAGCAGGTTAGACCAAAACAACATCCTCCATACATCATAGACATTACCATTTCCTTTACTTCTCCTCCAACATCCCCATCTGAACCTAATTTACTATCTATATCCATTGCTAGCAACTTCTACTTATGACCTGTGTGAAGAAAATGAAAACATTGCCATCTGTGTTAGCATGTCTGGCAGGAGATTTGTGTCTATTCTCAGATTATTTTGTATTGTATGCCAGCATGTCTAATTATGAAAATGTAAATAACTTTTTTTAAATGTTAAGTATTTCTCTGTTTAAACTGAATGTTTAAAGAATCTGTCAGTGTTTTGATACATTCCTAATTGCATATGTTTGTGAGGGAAATTCTAAAGTACAAGCTGTGGAGAATCAGCTGAACAGTAGGTGATTGTTTAAACAGCTGACTGCTATTTTTAAAATAAGACAGTTGAGACTGATAAGCTGTGCAATAACTCAAGTGCTAAACAGCTTGTGAAGTGTTGTAGTCAGTTACAGTGCTATACAGTGATACCCGAAGAAATGAGAACTCACCAAAAACTGTAAGTCTGCCCTTGCCTTGCTGTTATGTGTTAGATTAGATAAGGGACAGTATTCTCTAGTTAGATTAGGAAATTTAGTTACTCAGATAGAGTTTTTTCCAGAATGATGGATTTCTATCTTACAGTTTAATTTTACTTTTCTGGTGATTGAATTCTGGTGTTTATTGAAAGCTACTGATTTACATTCTTGTAATAATTCTAGTTATTATTAAATGTTTTTCATTACTTTACACTGTAGCTGGAAATCAGTGTGTTCTTTAGAAATTAGAGAGTGCTTATACAATACCTGTTTGATACTCCCCAGGTCACTTCAAAGGCTGGGCTACTTCTGGTTATAGCTATCATATATTCTGAGATTTAATTTTCATAACTGGACACCCCTTTAGAAGGCCATGAAGACACTCACAGTGGTGGCAGCATTACCATATTATTTTGGGAAAGGAACACAGCTGGAAATATGTGTCAGGCTTTCCCAGAAGTGTTTGGATGTGTGAGATTTAAATTTACTTTGAGTGTGAGTGTATCACAGGTCTTAAATTGGGACACATTGCTCTGAAGTGTGTAATAAGGAGTTACATTCGAGGAGGACAGAGGTATATAGTCCTGTCCCAGGAAAATAGAGCACATTCCTTTTGTGCTCTTAGGGGAAAATTGCAAAATATTACTTCTGTTTAAGTAACAGTCTCACATTGGAGTCAGTAGCGAAGACTGAATCTCCTTAATTACTGACCCGGGATAGTAAAGGACATCACATTTAATTGGTGGCAGTTCGGTGGGATAATAGGTGGACATCACAACCTGTCTCCAACTAAACAATGAAAAGGCTTCTCAAACTCAAATCTTGCTCTACTGCATCTGACAGTCTCCTGCCTGAATACCTAAAGATAGCTGCTGATGTCATAACATACCAGTCTCTATCCTTATCAATAGATTAATATTTCAATCCTATATACAGTCATAATAGAAAAAAAATCATGTTATCCCTCTTGGTAAAGTTGGCATCTTGGCTGGCATCTCTAACTTTTAGCCTATTGCAATATTATCTCCTCTCCCAAAAATTATTGAAAGATGTGATCAAAATCAACTCTTCTGCTATCTTCTACAAAAATGCCTCTTAACATCCAGCCAACATGATTTCTTCCCAAAGCACAGTACAACCACTGCCCGCCTATCATTCATTGACACCATCTACTTGAGCTATCCCCTTCTTCATTACTGTTTTTCAATAGCTATTTAACTGACAGGCTCCAAACTGTAAAATGGCAGAGTAGTTTCTATCTCTATACCTTCAAGTCTCCACTGATTTACCCCAAGGCTCTATTCTTGATCCCTTTCTTTTAAATACCATTATAAATGACCTCCATGCTTTTGTAGATCTAGTCTCTCTCTTATACAATATCCTGACAATGTTACAGTTATATGTGCATCTAATAACTTGCCTCAGCTCCACCATAACATGCAAGAAGCTTTTTCCTCAGTTGAGAAATGGCTCCATAATGCCCAGCTACTACTCAACCCTTAAAAAAACAAGATTACTGCTATTTTTACCTACATCACCTATGACTGATAAATATCTTTTCACTAAACAAGATGTAAATTGAAGTAGTCTCCCATACAAAACTTCATGGAATACCTTAAATTTAATCTGCATGTTCAAAGTAATATAAAAAAAAAATTCACCAAAAATTAAGAATGTTGTACAGGCATAAAAACGTCCTTAGCAACACTACCGAAACCACTTGCAACTACCTTCCTTCTCCCATCACTTTTATACAATCCACCCATCTGAACCCAACTTTAGGCTGCAGTTAAAATAAGCTGGAGGCATGCTCTAATTAGGTTGCAAAATTTGCTGTCAACAAACAATACTGAAGCCAGCCACCACTGTATTGCCCTTAAGGATTTTAACTGGCTAGAACTGCCTCACTACTTAGATTACATACATATTATCTCCACACACAGCTTTATTCACAAAGCCAGTGACTGCCCTGCTTTTAATCCATCCATTCCTATCACTGTAATAGACTTCTTCAATCTAATGCACAACATCTTATCAGCATATATAAACCCAATAAATCATCTGGCCAAAGTCTCTACTCATACGCTGTTGCTAAAAACTGAAATGCTGTCCCTCTGCAAATTAGATCTACCTCTAAACCTCTCCAATTTCAAACAACTACTAAAAGACTGCTTGGGCAAAACCTGGCTCTGCTCTTACACTATACCAAATTGAACTAATTCTTCCCTTCTTCCACCACGAACATAATTTTGCTATGCTAAGAGAGAAGGAATTAATAAAATCTATTTCTTAGGCAAAGATCAAATATATTATTGCCTAGGCTATATTATCTAGTCATCACTGTTCCAAAGAGAGTACTCATCTGTGCTTAATTTCACCTCTATGAACTGCAATGTGTGAATTCTTCATCTATTAACAATGTAATTTTTTTCAAATTGTTTATATCTGTTTAAATACTTGTACTATGTATAGGTTCACATTGTATGAACTGAAGCTGAATTTTTCACTTAGTTAATATGTTATTCTTCTGTATAATTTAGGCTTTGTAATAAATTTATTTAACTGTAAATATATTATGTCAGTGTGGAGCTTTTCTCCCAAGGCATCAGCTAAAAATGACATATTATCCCAGTTGGACTTTTCCGGTAAACAAATATCAAATAAATAAATATCTTTTGTCCCATACCTCCTACCTGAATAGTATAGCATCCGTACACATTAGGCCAAACACCATTCTCCTAGGGATTTCAACTATCCATGTCCTGGGAGACCTATACATCTCCTAAAATGTATGCTTAGAGATTTCCGGACTTCATAAATTCGAACTGTCTGGACCATTTAGTCCACATCAAAACTGCAGGGAGAAAATCCTGAATTTGATCCTTGCCAATATGGGACAGCTCTGTTCTCCATCAGTTTTAAATTCCTCCCTTCATCAAATCAGACCATAAATCAGTCACATTCATCATAAGACTAAATCCAGAAGCATCCTGAAAGACCTCAATAGTCAGAGATTATGTGATGGCTAATTTACAAAAAACTGAGTGGTAACCTGACTAAATTTAGCATTCCCCTCTAACATGATGATCTGACTGCACATGCAAAATCTATTAGTGGCAAATTGTATGCACATATGAATAGCTGCATAGATGCACCCCCCCCCCCAAAAAAAAAGAAATACAAGCAATACAATGATAAATTAAGAAAAAAACTCTGAGGTGGAATGCAAATATAAACAGACTTTGCAATAAAAGAAAAAAAAAACATTGCATGCAATAATATATTTAAATATCAAGATGTCAAACAATCTTGCTAAACCTAACAAAGAATTCCTGTCCCTGATATATCAAACCAAGCTAGGTATGAGGTAAAAATAGCCACCCAAGGAAAAAGACTATCATTAAGCCGTCTTTAATTATGTTTGAAACCTCAGAAAAAATACTCAGCTGCACAGCTAATAAAAAATTATATCACAAACTCAGATCCAAATGACATAGTTAGTCTGCTAGTGGATACATTTAGATTTAACCTTACCCCTCTCACAGCATTCCCAGATCACAGAGAATACCGTCTGTTTGGGATTGTCTTCCTCTTCTTATAAAGCAAAGTGCCTCCCTTTCTTTATTCTGATTTTCATTAGACCTTTTAAAGTGACAATCTACTAGACAAATTAATATGTTTGCTAGAGGTGTATAAAAGATTTAAAAGCTAAAAGGCAATATGTTCTTTGATTGTAATACCTTGTAATTATTTTGATTAGACAGTTTTCTTAAAGCTTCATAGTCAGATAATTGCATTTTAACATGATCAGTGAATGTAGCACTTCCCAAGGAAACAAAATCACATCACTTTTCACTGTTTTGAGTTTGTTAGCCGTTGCCATATGATTAATCACTGGAAATGTGATGTTATCTCCTAAATTCATAGAATTGCTAGATTTTATTATTGTTTGCTTGCAAAAATAAATAAATGAATGAATAAATAAATAAATAAAAGTATGTCATGAAATCCAAATAACAGTCCAGGCAACAAGAAGGTGAAAACTTAAAGACAGAAGTGGTTCCGGTGCAGTATACTTCACAGTGATTAGAAATATTTCAGAAATAAGTATAAGATGTCTTTTGTTTTGAAACAAGTAATGGAATTCTCTGACAATTCTGTTCTATGATGATGTATTTCATATTGTAGAGGAAACAGTGGGTATGGCAACCATAAATAATTCTATATCACTGAACAGAAGCAGTTCTACATTCTATGTACCTAATTAGATAGTAATGTTTATTTTTAAATCCAAGCCAAAATATATGAAAGTGCTGTGCATTTATACATCACTTAATTGCACTAGAAGAGAGCTAAAGTAACAGCAAGAAATGTTGGTATAGAAGGTGGATATTGCATTCTTGAAAATATTGCCTATGCCGGCAACCAGCACATTGTGGCAAAAGAAACTTACTGATCATAATGATTGTCTGTAACAGTTGACAAGAAAGAAATGTTTGGTCCTGGAAGGAGGATGTGGAGATCTGCCAAAAACACCAGTTCAATACTAGGGAAAGGCTCTATCTGACTGCAGAATGGGCACTGGTGCTTAATTCTTAGTGTAAAGATATGTGTTAGCAGTTATCTATACACTTAAAGAAGGGTGGAGATGTCACAGAAGTAGAAAATGAGAGTATGTATCCTTGTGGTAAACAGTATGAAAAAATATATTTAGTGTATAGAAGAGAGGAGACTATTGACATGACCATGCAGCAGTATTACTACACTCTTGATGGAAAGGTAAGGAGCTCAATCATTAATGCACGACGGAGCATTGAACATTGGTAGTGTCATCAAAGCACTGCTCAGTGGTGACAGATAGGACATGGAGGTATCTATGTAAGAGATGTTTAGCAATAACAAAGTGGAAAGAGGTGGAGTTTAGTAGTAATCTGTTTTTTTTTAATTTTTCTACGTCTTTTGGGATTCTATTACCATGACAGGAATGGACCCTATCCCTAAATCAAAGTATGATCAAAGTTTATGAAATTAGTATTGTTTTAATCTTTGATGTCAGGCAGTAGTGCTCTTTGCAGCACCCACAATGTGCCCGGTAATGACTCCTACTGCAGTTCATATGGAGTTACATGTATTGGTAACATATCTAAATATGATTGTAAATTCTTTTTTATACGACCCATTGATCTTACTACTATTGAAACTGCATGGGTGTCTTTTTTCCACATTGCTCTCATTTCTGCCTGCAGATCCTGATATTTTATGACGTTGTGTCTCTCTGTACGCAAGACACTGTAGTCATTGGGTGTGGCAATTTCAATGATCAATGCTACTCTTGTCTTCTTTTCTTGGACCACTATATTCGGTTTTCTAGCATCTATCTTTTGAGCTGTTGGTAATGGATGATCTCATGTGATGTAAACTTCTTCATTTTCTATGATACTTTGTGGATCATGTTTCCAGTGTTTTTCAGTCACTTCAATACCATAATATTTGCACAATCCCCAGTGCAACAGTCTCGCCACATTATTATGCCTTACAGTATACAGTCCTTCTGCCATTAGTATGTCACAACCAACAATGAGGTGTGCAACTATCTCCAATTTGGTTTTACAAAACCTACATTTGTCTGTTTCTCCCACATGTTCAATGGACTTTATAAAACAACGTGTGCACAGCCCCCTATCTTGGACTGCCAATATTAACCTTTAATCTCTTGGTTTGAATTTGCCTCTCCTTAATCATTCCTGTGTTTGTTCCTCATCAACATGAGGTTCTTCCAGAAGTCTTCTATACTTACAACTATATTTATGCTTTTTACACATTTCTTCCCTTCACATCTGATCCTTTACCTTATATTCTTTATTTTGTTTTTGGCACATTCAGCTGCTGCCTGATTTTTATCAACTTCTGGTTTGATTTCCATTCCTGTTTGACGCCGCTAAGCTTCTGCTAGATTAAGTACAGAAGTCATCTTAGATTTATTCTCCTCATGTTTCAAAACTTTCACTATGTTTGGGTCTTGTGAGGTCAGCAGATATGTGTGGAGTCCCACGATTGCAGATCTGTACAAGTAATCAGTTTCAACGAGGCCCATACCTCCTTCAGAACAGGAAATATATAATCTTGGTTTACACTGATTTTTTATAAATTATTTGGTGAGCATGAAGCATCCTTCTTGTTTTCCTATCTAATCTATCCAACACATTTTGTGACCAGTCAATCACTCCAAAACTGTAAGTTAGGCAGGAAGAACAAATTAGTTTATAGCTTGGATTTTGTTCCTAGATGTCAGTGCTGTTTCCAGGATTAATTTAAGTTTTCTGAAGTATTCCTTACTAAGTTTTCTTCACATTTTTTCATGTTTTATTGTTGATCCTTCACAATTCACAAATATTTATACACTCCTTCTTCCTCAAGTTCTTTTATATCACATTCTCGTCCCAAACTGATGTTTTCCTGGCGTTGCAGTTTTCCTGCTTTAAATGTTGCTTTTGTACATCTATCAAGACCAAATGACATTCTTATATCATCTGAAAAAGTTTTGACAACTTGTAGTTGTGCTTTTAGTTCCTCATCTGATGAGCTGTACAGTTTTAAATCGACAAAGAGAAGGTGAGAAGTCATAGACTGGTAAACCATAACAAATAAACTAATAAAACCACACTCCGAGGAAATAACACCAGAAGCAATGAAAACCTCAAATGGCTACGCAGCAGAAATACACACAATGTAGAAGGAAACCACAATATTAGCGTCCACTCTGTTTAATAACCGCTTTCGTCAGAAAGACTTCGTCAGAATACAAATTCAACCAAAAAGCACTCCTTTAAATAGCACTTCAGATACATTCAATTAACACTTAATTAACAAGTAATACAATTCTTTAATGATTCCGGACTTGAAGTTTTGAAACTATTGATCAAAAAGAATGAGATTAGTATGGAGGTGTTAAAACAGGACATTGTTGCTTTGGACTCTGAATTATGTACTCATTTTTTATGTGGATTCCTTAATTATTACTGAATATGACAATATGCTGTGTGAAATAGAGCATCTTGAATTTATTATAGGGTTGCCACCTTTTCAGATGCCTAAAGTGGGACATTTTTTGTAGAAATGTGAGATTTTGTAGGGCATAACATACCCACAGCCACTGCAAAGGACAGAACTTCACTTTTTTTGCCAAAATAAAAGCTTATTTTGTAGCATTTGAGTTGCTTTCAGATACAAAATATCTATTTCATGTAATTATTAAAAACGACTTAAGAAACATATTTTGTCTTAAAATGTCAGGACATTTGCCATTTTTAGGTTTTGGGACTGTCCCTCGCAAAGAGGGACAGGTGGTAACCCTAATCTATTATAACGGTTCGGAAAAACAAGAAATTGCATTGAGACATTTCAGCTTACAAGCAACACAGTGAGTACACTTTTTATTGATCCCTTACAGAAAACCAGGGATCATAAAAAACTTGGTGGTGTGTGTAATTATAATAGAAATAAGGGCTTTGTCTCTGCAACTGATAAATTTGCTTTGTCGAGACGGTCCCTAAGAGATGATGATGTCACTGATTCTCCCGAGGTTTCAAATGAGACTGTTAATGGTAGTGATACCACGGAGGTAGTAGACAGGCACAGACAACATCCTGAACATGATTCCAACGTATTACATTCACCTGTTAGTGAACTTTCTCATTTTAATGTCAAAGGAGCTTGTCCTGAAAACAATTCTACTTTTTTCAATCCACTGCCAACAAGAGCAGAAAGGAAACAATCGTTGAAACCATGAGGGAGAGGGAAATTTATTTCCCTGAACAATTAGACAGGTATTAAACTAGATTATTCGACCTGTCTTCTTTTGAACTCAAGTCACATCATGAAAGAGTATTTAAACTAGGACTTTCGTTTGTTCCTATTCGTAGGGCAAATGTATGTAAAACAACTGTGGAATTAAAAGAGTTTGTACGGAAATAAATTTGAGTTATATTTTGAGTGACGTTAAGATAGGTAAACTATCAAAACTAGTAAAACCATTGACTTTTAATCCACCACGTTGTCACACATTAAAGGTGTTTGAAGCTATGTTTAAAGATGACATGAGGACGTTGTTGGAAAAGAAACCAGCGGACATTAAATATTTTAATCTATCCCTTGATGGGAAACAAGCTCTCAAGGAAATTAGTGACCATAACAATTTAAGGATTGAGAAGGCTAATAAGGGGGGAGGGTTAGTCCTCATGGACCAGGACAAGTTTGTAGAATGCATGAATGTATTGAAAAATACTAATGAATATTGTCAAGTAGGGGGTAGCAGTATCAATAATTGTTATAAACAGGTGCAAGCATTTTTATACAACAGCTTGTTAGAAAACATTATTGATGAAGCTACATATAATTTTTATAATATCGAAAACCCCAAGTTAGGAATATTATTTGGGATTCCAAAACTACATAAATGTGTGAGCAATCCCCCTTTCGGCCAATTGTCTCATATTACGGAAGGGATTTCTTTGTTTATTGATTCTATTTTAAACCACCTAGTAAGAAATTTAGAGTCATTTGTTTTAGATTCTTGGGATTTTTTTAACCAATTCTGGGAATTTAACTGGGTTTACCAGTATAGGTCTGGAACCAATATAATGTGTACCATTGATGTTTGTTCTCTGTTCACATCTATGCCACATGAGGAAGGAATAGAATATGTCAGGATGTTTTTGTCTAGACACACTATTATCAACACTGAACAAATTAACTTTTATTGTAGGTTGATTGATGTTTTATTTGACAATAATTGCTTTGTATTTAATAAGCAATTTTATAAACATTTAGAGGGGTGGGTATGGGATCTCCAGCCGCACATTCTTTTGCTAATATTGTTTTAGGATGGTGGGAGTACACAGTTCTGAAAAGTTTGCAAGACTCTTTTAAGGTGTGCTTTTATAGGCACTTTGTAGACAATTTGATTTTTGTATTGGAAGGCAGTCAAGTTGAATGTGAAAATCTCTTTATAAAATTAAATGAGAGGTCTGTCTTTTTGAAATTTATATTAGGAGAGGTTGATCAAGTGGTGCATTTTTTGGATGTCACGTTAATGTGGAATGACAGCAGGTTGGAATTTGATAGTAAAATTCACAGGAAGGTAACTTTTACCAACAGCTATCTGCACTACACCAAGAAAAGAAACCTGCCCAGGGGACAATATATTAGGGCTAGCCACATGACCACTGATAACCTTGTGTTGGAAGAAGAATTTAAACTGATTACTAAATTATTTATCAGTAGAGGTTATGATGAGAAGCTCCTGAGACAGTTTGAGGATGAAATTAGGAACAAAAGACAGGCCTTTTTTTCCTCCTATTTTAAGGCATGTTTTTATTAATAACATGCACAGGAACATAAACTTTAGACTACAGTAGGTTCCAGGACAAAAGGTTGGCCCTTAGTTTAGATATGACTATCGATGGTGGTAATATACGTTCTATTATCACAAATAACTGGAAAGCTTTACAAGGGAACAAAGAACTATTCAATATAGTGGGAAGTATTCCCAAGTTTGTTTATACTAACATATACAACTTAAAAAATCTCTTGCAGAAAGATAACACCAAGGTCACAAGTAGTATTGATACCAGTAAACCAAAAGGGATGTTTAAATGTGGACACTGTCATATGTGTCGTTAGATTTTAGAAGGACCCTTTATTATGTTAAATTATCCAGTTTATACCATCAACTTAATGGAAAGGTTTAGTTGTCAGACTAGGGGGAGTAGTATATATTGGTGTATGTTCAGACTGTTGACCTTTTTATATAGGGATGATAACCAGATGGTTGTCGGAATGAATAAAAGAATACCAATATTATATTAAGAGTAAGGACACCAAGACTGCTCTATATAAGCACACCTTAAGTTGTATCAATTTCAAAAAGTTTCTCTTTTCTGTTATTGAACAAGTACATTTAGATCTAAGAGGAGGAGATTTTAAAACTTTTTTGGAACAGAGAGAGATGTTATGGCAGATTAAGTTAAGAGCTGATAGAAACCCCGGACTTAACGATGCTGTTAACATTAAATGTTTTTTATGGAATAGGAGGGTATGTGTTAAAAAATGTTAGTGGGTTACTTTAAATGTTTTATTGTTGTTAATTGTTATTTGAATGTAACTGAAGTGCTATTTAAAGGAGTGTGTTTTGGTTGAATTTGTATTCTGACGAAGTCTTTCTGATGAAAGCGGTTATTAAACAGAGTGGATGCTAATATTGTGGTTTCCTTCTACATTGTGTGGATTTCTGCTGCCTTCTAGCCATTTGAGGTTTTCATTGTTTGTGGTGTTATTTCCTCAGAGTGTGGTTTTATTAGTTTAAGTCTTTAGACTTTGTTGTTTTTTAGGAGCCAGATTATAGCCAGGTCCTAAGCTGTTGAGTAAATAGCATAATGGATTTAAGGGCAAGGCAGAATAGTAATGGTGACAGAGAGTCACCCTGGAATATCCCCTTTGAATTTTTATCCCTGGGATAACAATTTGTGCTTTAACGTGGCTTATTTGCAAAATGGTCTGCCACTGTTTCATGGTTACTGCAATATAATTGATTAGTGTGGGGTGTATCATATACATTTTTAAGCACTCTTTTATCCGTGAATGAGGGATACTAGCAAATCCTTTTTGTAGTCAATCCATGCCATACTTAGATTCTTCTCCTTTTTACAGTTCTCCAGTATGACTTTATTTAACAACAAATGATCCTTTGTTCCATATGACTTTCTTTTATTACCCTTTTGTTCTACTGCCATAATTGAGTTTTCTTCTAAATGACTGTCAGCATCAATTCCTGTGTATAGTTTATACATCGTCAGAAGGCAGGTTATTGGTCTATAATTTTTAGGGTAGCTTGCAGGTTCACTCTTAAGTAGGAGCATTGTTTTTCCTGTTGTTAGCCAGGTTGGTGTCTTTTCTGGGTGTGCATATAAATAGTTCTCACTCATGGCTAAATCTTCATGCAAAGATGTTAATACTTTTAACCAGAAGTTAAGTACTACACCTGGGCCTGGGGTTTCCAATTAGAGGCTTTTCTTAACTATGTTTCAATCTCTCTAGCTGTTACTTCATCCCATTTCATATCCTGTACCTTTAAACTTCTTATTCTTTCTTTTACTTCTTCTATCCATTTTGCATCTTTGTTATGTTCCACAAGATCTTCATAGATACTTCTCCAAAATGTATCTATTTCTTCTTTTTTTTGGCAGTCTTTCAGTTCCTTTTACCTTATTTCCCAGATCTTTATAAAACCTTTTTGGATCAACAATAAATTGCTTATTTTGCACGTTTACTTTATATTTATCTTCATATCTTCTAAGTTTTTCTGCCTGTGCTGAATTTTTTAGTTTGTTATTTGCAATAGCGCATGATCGATTCTGGCCTGTTCTAATATTGCACATGGCTTTTATCATGTCTCTCTTTCTTAGTATTCTTGTTGATCTATTCCCTCTTCTATAGTCTTCTAAGAGTGACACTTCTTGTCTTAATTACTTTATAATTTTCTCTATTTGATACTTTCATGATGGTATTCGATTTCTCTCCTTCCTTTCCCTCACTACCCTGTGTTCTTGTGGTAGAACTTTGTCAGTTATTAATTTAGCTGCACAGCAATATATCCTGTTTACTTCTGTTATATTGCATGGATCTCTATGAACTGTCCTAATTGCTGTGTTCATTTGTTTTATCAGACTTTTGACTTTTTGGGTTTTATTAACCTTCTGCAGTCGATTTCTTTCATTGATCTTGATATATCTATCCATGTCTATTAAATCAAGCAATTCTTATCTTAGCTCATTTTCGTCCAAACAGGGCACATCCCTTGTTTTCCAATTCCTGTGAGCATTCTATAGAAGGTTCTATAGCATCTTCCTGTGGCGCATTCTCATCAGCTTCATTCTGTGCCATCCGTTGCTCTATCATATGGGAAGTCACTGGCCTATCACTCCTCAGCATTGACTGCATCAGAGTTTCCACAGTTTCCTGTTCCTTCCCTTGCTGTCTAGCTTCAAGTGAACATTTATACTGGTTTCCTGTGGAAGGCTCAAAATTATCTTTATATGGCACCTGACCAATTGACTCCTGTTCCACTGGTTTTCCCTTAATTACTCTATCCTGTTGTGGTGCTTTCTGAATTAGATTTCCTGTACTAAATCCTTCACTGTGCAGGTACGCCATAACCTCAGTTTCTATTTGTTTAACTTCTCCATTGCTAATCTCCTTTTCTACTTTTCCTCTTTGTCTTCTTATTTTTTTGTATTGCAAAGCTTTCCATATCTAGATTCCTTTACCTGTATTTCTCTTCAAATATCTTTGGTGCCGCTCTTTTTGTATTGGTTACATTTGCTTTCTCCTTTCATAAATATTATACCATATTAAATTTCTTTTTCATTGCCATGTCCATAGTTCTTCTACAAATGTTTCCTAATCTTCCTGTTTCTCCCTGCTTTGGGGACTCACTCCATCCTGCTGTGATCTAACCTGTGTTAGAACTTCTACATCAAATCCTTCACTTCACAGATACCCCATAACTTCAACTTCTATTTTTTAACTTTTACTTTACTGATCTTTTTTCTACATTCCATCTTTGTGATATTATCTTTTTTACTGTGAATTTTTCCATATCCAGATGCCTTTGCCTATATTTCTCTTCAAATATCTTTGGGGCTGCCTTCTTTACATTGATTAATTTGTCTTTCTCCTTTGCATAAATATTGTACCATATCAAATCTCTCTTTCTCTCCCAGGTCCATATTTCATTTTATACTTTTCAAATATCTCTTGGTTTTGTTGTTTATATTTTCACACTTCCTCAGATGCTTCTTTTTCCAAACAGATGAAGGTTTCTTGATCTATATACTGTTTTTCACAAATCTGTTGTATTAATGAACACAAATTTTCATTTGAAACTTCTGACAGTTTTTCTTGCAGAAGTATTTTTCTTTCCTCTAATTTCTCTCTTAATCGTTTTGTATATCTTGTGTCTGGAAATTCTGGGCTTTTTGCATAATAGTAACAATGCGTAATTTCTCTGTTATCCTCAATAGTCCACTTTATCGCCTTTATGGTTCTTTTTTGGCCTATCAGGTTTTGTGATTTTTGTGGACTGCTACTTCCTTCTACAACAGGGGTATTCCTTGGTACCATACTACAGTATCATTCTCAGCTTGCCGACTAGCTACAGATATTTCAACTTCCCTCATATTTTAGAGTTACATGACATAGCTGCTCTGGTCTTCTCTTTCCAGTTTGTCTTATTTTTGTGGTTCACTTCATTTATTATTTTGCTACCTCAATGTGTTCTTGCCCTTTAGAGACATATTCTTAACAGAAGAGAGCAACACTAATACTCTGTCCCTGATTTTGAGACTGACATTCTTGCTTATACCATTTTTTTGCATTTATTGAATGCTTTTCATGTTTCTTCAGTACTGACATCACAATTTTCAATCTATCTTGCATGTCAGTTTAGTGTGCTGTTATACTTTTAAAATGTTTTTTTTTTCTCTTCCTCCCAATTCTCCTTGGCTAGATCCAGAAAGCCTTGGATATGTCTCCCATACAGGAATTCAAGTGGGATAAATCCTGCTAAAACTTGGGAACTCCTCTTACAACAAAGAGATAAGGACATAAGTAAACATTGTTCTTACCATTTTGTTCCATGATATTCTTTAGTATAGACTTCAGTGTTTTAATAAAATAAACTAGGACCCTATCACTTTGAGAGTGGAACACTGATGATCTTAACTGTTTGATTTGAAGCCACTAGCAAATCTATTGCATTATGCTAGACAACAAGGGGTTCTCTGTTCTGTTAGTATTTATTTTATTTATTTATAAATCCTGCTAAAACTTGGGAACTCCTCTTACAACAAAGAGATAAGGACGTAAGTAAACATTGTTCTTACCATTTTCTCCCATGACCTTCTTTGGTATCTGCTCTGGAGGAAATTAATACTAGCTCTTTGACAATTGATGTGTCATTAGTTTTTTGTAATGATGCTGCTTCAGAAAGCTCAATTGCATGGTTAATTATCATCAGGCTTTCCAAATAAATGGCTTTTAAATAAAAATCTAAACCAAGAAAGTGGTGCAGTTCTTTTACATTCTGGGTATGCTATAAAGTAATTACCAATGTCTTTCATTTACTCAAGTCAGCAAAACATTGTTAAGATTTTAACTTTAGCTTTCTAAATTCCTAAATGTTATCGCTAAAAATAGCTATTTGTAAGTTTTCTCACAGCTGTTATGAAAGGTTCGGGTGATAACAGATAGTGTAGTTTTTTTCTCTGTTTTATTCATATTGCAAAAAAAGTCATGCTTTAACTCAAAATATGGATGTGATATTTGGCCATTCTGAACATCTGTCTTTCCTTCTACTATGGCTATGTTTTTCTTTAGCCTTGTTTAATGCATTTTACTCCAGTTGTACTTTCTTAAAATGTTCATTCCTTATCTACAAATCTTCCAAGTCAGAAATATCTTCATCAGTAGACTGATGTGAACTAGAGGTTATAGCCTCTTCACTTAAGAGTACAGATGTATGTCACTATTCTTCCACTATTCTTTCACTGACAGAAGACATTTTTTGCCAGTGAGCATGCACTAAGGACTTTCCACTATCAAGACCTATAGTGACTTATTTCACCAAATTAAGTATTTTTTTTCTCATAACACACAGGCTACTCTCTATCAGTTTTATGCAGTGAGTTATTTCACTAGCTTATCAACTGTTTTTGGATGCATAGATTCATAGGTAGGTACTAGGCTATCAGTGCAAGGGCCTAAATAAGCCTAGCCAACAAGGTTCCCTGACTTTCACCACCCAAGAAAGTTAATTTCCTGTGCCCCTGTCGAGCAGAGCCACAGAAGTGATCCCCGGGGTGTATTTCCTATTTCCATCCACTCATCAAGATTTTTCTTGAAGAGTGCTAATGAGGAACTTTGCTTGACATAGATAGGTAGCTTGTTTCAGAGTATAGGAAGTCTCTAGGACAGGAATCTATCCCTCCAGCATGTCCTGTTTATTGTGGTGATAAGGTTTAGGTCCCTAGAGCATGTAGCTTGGAGGGATTGGGATTTCTTTAAGTGTAGCATGTCCAGCAGCTCTGGGTTTAAGATAGCTTTATATGTTAGGCAGAGATTTCCTCAGAGTATGCGATATGCTACAGAGTAAAGCTGGAGTTTTTTGAGACAGTCAGTGTAGGGCATCTGTTTGAGCCCAGTAATCCTCTTTGTGAGGTACTTCTGTGGCCTTTTCAGCTTCTGTAGATGTCTTGTGAGGTACATTCCAAAAGGGACGTTGTACTCTATGATGGGTCTAATGAGTGCCATGTAGAGGGGAACAATGACCTCTTTTTTCTTGGATGAGAACCCTTTTGTGATCAGGTGTGCCACATAGAAGGATTTCCTGACTACTATGGTGATGTGATTATCAAAGGAGAGACTACTGTCCACCTGGGTCCCAAGGTCTCTTATCACACATTCAGCATTAAGTAGACTGCTGTTTATGTGGTAGTTCATGGGTACAAGGTTTTTACCAAAGGGGATGGCAATGCACTTTTTGGCATTGAGCTTGAGGCCATGCCTCTGACACCAGGCATCTGTCTCAGTGAGGCCCTTCTGTAGGATGTTCACATCATTTGTGGACTCGACTATGGCTCCTAGTTTGCAGTCATCTGCAAACTTCATTAGCCAGAGGCATTCTGTTTTAGCCTGTACTTCAGAGACGTAGATACCAAACAGAAGAGGTCCCAGGACTGAACCATGTGGTACTCCACTTGTTACTGTTTTGAAGTCAGATTTGGAGTCTGCAACCTTTACAGTATGGGTTCAGTCAGTGAGCCAGTTGGCAACCCATCTTGTGATGTAGGGATTTATGCTTAGTTTAGTGAGTTTAGCTATAATTCCAGAATGGGGGATGGTGTTGAAAGCCTTGGTGAGGTCAAGATAGGCTGTGTGAACCACCTTACCCTCATCTGTGGCATTGGTAACTGCCTCAAAAAAGTTGATCAGGTTCAGAAGGCATGATCTGCCTTTCACAAATCCAAACTGGGTGGGGTCCAGAGTTTGGAGGTTACCAATGTCTTTGTTTATGAGTTCCATGATGATATGTTCCATGGCCTTGCAGACCAGGCTCATTAGGCTAATAGGGCAATAGATCCCAGGATCAGTGGTGGCTCCCTCTTTGTGGAGTGGGATAACTGTTGCTGTGTGCCATTCAGTGGGCACAAAGCCTGATGTGAGATTATGATTGAACATTGTGCTTAGGTGGGGAGCCAGTTCATTCTGAAGTTTGTGTAAAACGCAGACTGGGATGCTGTTCGGTAACATGGATGCTGTGTTTTTGGTTTTAGAGAGTGCAGCTTTTACCTGCATAGATGTGATTAAAGGGACTCTGCATTCTTCCTGTATAGATATGGGCCCTTTAGGGGGTGAGAGGGGGTGTAAAGTTAGCACTGAACCTATCTGCCTGGATGTTGGCAATATCAGTTGATTCTGTAATTTTCATGCTGTTGTGCTGTAACTCAGAGCAGATCTGGGTGTTGCCATTGAGATTCTTCACATAGCTATAGAATGCTTTGTGGTTGCCCTTAGAATCAGTGGTGATTTTGTTTTCATAACTAGCTTTAGAGAATCTTATAAGGAATCACAGCTTCTTACTGAGGCTGACAAGAGAGCTCCTCCACTCGTGGGATTTTACTCTCTTTTGCAACAGTTTCTTCCTTCTGTTGTAGAGTTTGATTATGGCAGGGAACCACCAGATTGGCTTCCATTTTTTTGGAGGATAGCGTCTTGGTTCTGTTTGGGATAGCGCGATCCATGCACTTATGTAAGTGCTTATAGAGTGCATTTGTGTTGGATTCAGCAGTAGTAACTGTACTGTCCATCTGCATGGGTGTCATGAAGTTCGCCACTTCTGTCTTAAGAAGCATGAAGTTGGCTTTGGAGAAATTTTTTACCATGGTTTTCTTAATGGTGGGTGGAGGCAGGATGCGGATCTCTAGGGTGATTTGCTTATGGTCAGATCTGACCAACGAGGAGTTGACTTCAGGTGTGGAACACCATCACTCATGTTGGCAATAACTAGGTCTAGGATATTGTTGCCCCTAGTAGAGGTGTGGATAAGTTGATCCAGGGCACTGGAATTTATGAATTCCGGAAAGCGTTGAGCGAAGGAGTTGGTACATGAGTAGTTTTTCCAGTTAATGGTGTGGTAGTTAAAATCACCATTATTAGGGTGTTTGGTTGAACTACAATATTTTCCAATATATCAAGAAAAGAGGAGTAATAATCCTGGGGCATGGTGGGGGATCTGTAGTAAGCTACAATTTGGATTACAGTTTTGCCCAGAGTTAGTTGCACTTGGATAACCTCAGATGCATTATGCTGCACAACTAGCCTGGAGGTGTGGATATCCTTAATGAATGTGGACACACCTCCACCTTTGGTGTTTTGGTCCAGGTTCGATGGCCGAAAAGTGTGGTATGAGTTATAGCCTGGTAATGCAGGGGTGCTCTCTAGAGCCTTGAACCAGGTCTCAGTCACTGCACAGATATTGATGTTGTCCATTTTAAGGAGTGCATCAAGTGAGCGCATTTTGAGATTTAGACTTCTAGCATTGAGTAGCATTACCCTCAGTTTTTGCTTGCCTGTTCCTGTTATGGTGGTGAATTTGTCATTTGAACCTTGCCTAAAAAAGGCACTATAATGGCGGCATGCAGGTTTTTCTCTGACATCCAGCCAATGCCAGATTTTACCTTCTTTTACATTTTTTACATCTCTACCTTTTTCTTTGCTAATAGAGTATACTTTAGCAGTCTGTCAGGCAGCTATCATGTTCTCCCTAGTCTTACTATGAGTATATTTAGAACTGTATATTTTTAGTAGTGTATCAGACTGCTTCTTTCCATCCCCATTCTTATTTGGAGTATAGCCAGAATTGTGAGTCTGTTGCTGTCCCCCATTCTTATAAGTAGTATATCCAGGATGCAAAGTTGCTATTGCTGCTGCTGCTGCCTCCTCCCCATTTTATTTGAGATATGCCCAGACCACAGAGTATCAAACTGCCCCCCCCACACACACACACACACACACACACACTCACACACAATTTCTGCAGTGACTAAAACAGAAGGAAGTCTTGGCCTATGACAACATCATGAATTAACTTACATGGTAAAGATATAGGATCCAGTACATTACCCAATATTGTCTATATTTCTACATGTACTGTAGAAAACTCTCACTTATTTCCCTTGGCAAATATGTTTTCCACCTTTCTTTTGTTACATGTTTTATGTTTGCAGACATATGGTTCCTCAACAACTCTGATCATACTCAAAAATCTAGTAATCTCCTCAATGCCTTCCCTTCAATCAAAATTGCACATTTGGCTAACCTGGTCATATCATAGAGGAAATAAGCCAATATGACATACGTAGCAAACTATTTTATCATACTCATTTTGTTCAGGTTTATTTTCAACATGTTGAAATTAAATATCTGAAATACATGACATTCATATTTTCACCATTGTCAACTTGGTTAGAAATCACAATTTGGTTTAGAATAGTAGTTTTCATTAATAACATCTTAGTTACTTTTAGGCACAGTATTTCTAATTAAATAATATTTAGCAAGGTGAACCTCCTTCCAACATTTGACAACTATTTTTTCACTTAAAGACATTTTATGGGTGTTTGCAAGTAACTGTGCCTTTCCAAATGCAATGTTAATATTTTTTTTTGCTAAGCAACACTTCATTATTAGTAATATTTCATTTAGCACAACCACTTTATCATTCACCTGTTTGTTACTCTTCTACTGAAAAAAATGATACATCGAGTCATTGCTTTGCTGTTCTGTAGCACAACTTCCATAGTTTTCACAATCCTTTCAGTTTTGGACGAACCAAAAGGTTGGCATTTAATGCAACATAACTACCCCCCAAATGAAAAAAAAGAAAATAAGTATATCTCATATAGGTGCAGTAACAGATTGTGAAGGAGTAATTTGGTGACATGATGAAAATGTTCCCATCTTACAAAACTAGCAGTGGATGAAATATATTGCTGACATATTTCACAAGCTGAGTGCACTTTGCTTACAATTATGAATGGGCAAAATATCAATTTTGATCAGTAAACATATGTTCTACAATTTATTGCTAATATGAATTCTCTTCTACTAGAATTCTCAAACAGCACTTGGTAAAGCCAAGCATTTATACATTTGGTCTTCTTGTATTCTTCCCACTAATCCTTTCTGTTCTGTCAATCAATGCATCCACCAGCTGGTAAGTACCAGGAGTCCTGAGTCATATTAAATTTCTCTCTGTCTTTCTGGGTATAGCTATCTCTCTCTCTCTTTTTAACATACCCACAGCAGTTTCTGCTATGTATTTTGTTTTTCCATACTATTTTGTATTGACATCCTGTCTTAAAAGTATCATATTTAGTATCATAGTCTCATATATCTTGTAAGACAAAGTCCTGCTCAATACTACTTAAATATAGACTAGAGAATAGCTTGTCTATTCTAGCAACAGTATTTTTGCATTAAAACAGTATGATTGCACAAAGAAGTATTTTACAGGAAAAAAATATATTTCTAATTCACTTAACATCCAGTATGGCACACAAGACATATATAAAAATGATGGCTTTATTACTCCCTTCAAGTGATTAAACTGTCAGAAGTCTGACTACTTGAAATACTAGCTAAATATTTTGGAACTTCACTTTTCAAACATAGCCAGTAGTTGGCTGTGCAAGATTACAGGTACAGTGTAGAATGGGAATTTGTCCTTTCCCCACTGTACTGTTATCTCAGAATTGGTATGTACAAGTAGAGGAGGTCCACCCCCCCCCCCGCAAAAAAAAAAGAGAGCTTTTCTTTTTGCTGCATTTGTTTCAAATCTTTGTGGTTCAGATGTTTGTCTTCAATAACTAAGTGTTCAAATGTTTTTATAGTTCAAGCACTTGACATAGAATCATATGAGCAATCTGCTAACATGAGTCTGAAAAACCACACCTCCTACCTAAACCCACTGGAATCTCTTAACATTCAGCCTAACACCATACTTATGGGTGGCTTCAACTACCTGACCCTAAATTGGGAGACATACACAAGCCATAATTCAGTTTGAATTTTGTCAATGCAAACACCTTGGAACAACTAGTTAGCTCCTCAACTAGAGGTACAAGTATTCTCGACCTACTACTCATGAACATGGGGGACGCTGCTCTGTCCCATTCATTAACTCCTCCCTAGCAAGATATGACCACAAAATTATCTCGTTTAGTATTAAAACTATCCTAGGACTCCCATCAAACTCCAGACCTGTTAAGAACTTTGCTAAGGCCAATTACCTCAAACTAACTGACAGCTTATTAAACTTCCTAGCCCCTCAGAACCTGGATGACACTGAGGCCTACTCTGAGCTGTAGATAAAAGCACTGTACAAGCACATTCTCATAGCTGCATAGAGGAGGCAGTAGCTGTCCAAGTCAACCTATGATTTTTGGCAAAAATAAACCACCTTGGTGGATCCATGGCATAAATAGGTTATTCAACAAAAGGAAAAAATCCTCTCCAAAGCCAAGAAGGAACATAAAAAGAGCAAAAAGGCACATTCCAGTCTAAAAAAAAAAAAACAAATCAGAAGGATGGCCAAATCTGCCAAAGCAAACTACGAGGCAAAGCTAGCCTCCCAAGTGAAAGATAACCATAAGGCTTTTTTAAATAATGTTCATAACCTCAGGGAAAATGCTCAGCAATGTGCCAAGTTAATCATGAATAACGGCACTTACACCCAGTCTAAAACTATAACAAACCTGCTGGCTGACAAGAACATTTCAAACTTCTCCTCCCATCACCTCTTACCACACCCAAAAAAATACCCACAACCATCCTCCTACCAGTCATTATGAGGGAACAGGTCCTTACTGTGCTCACTAAAGCCAAAAACACAACCTCTCTGGGTCCCAACAGCATTTCAGGATGCTTCTTAAATAGTTTAAAATAGAATCTTTCAGGACCACTAGAAACCCTCATTAATCACAACCTCTGGACAGGCTTTGACCAAGAGGAATACAGGACAGCAACAGTCAACCCTCTGAAAAGGGGGGGCATCAACTGACCCAAGGAACTACAGACCCATAAGCTTGACTAGTCTTATCTGCAAGGCCATGGAGAGAATTATTATGGGCCTGATCAATAATGACATGGAAAATCTCGAAACAGTGGACCAGACCCAATTTGGCTTTGACAAAGGGAGGACTTGCCTGCTAAATCTGGTGGACTTCTTCGAGAAAATTTCCAGGGGTATGGATGATGGTAAAATGGCACATGCCACTTATCTAGACCTGCTCAAAGCTTTCGACACAATCCCCAACTCAGGAGTTATAGATAACCTTACTGCATGAAGCATAAGCCCCTACATCATTAGATGTGTTGCAAACTAGCTTATGGACAGGATGCCTGTTGTCCAGATAAGTGAATCCACTTCCAGTAAGAAACCTGTTACTTATCGTTGTCCCACAGGGCTCAGTGTTAGGACCTCTCCTGTTAGGTATATCCTACACTGAAGTGAAGGCCAATGTTGGGGGTCTCTGGCTCACCAAATGTGCCAACAACTGTAAGATGGGTGCAATTATTGAATCCCCAAACAATGTTAGCATCCTACAAACAAGCCTAAAAATGACAAATGTCTGGTGCCAAAACCATGGCCTGAGACTAAATGCTAAAAAATGTATAATCATACCCTTTAGTAAATCAGATCATAATCATCATCATCATCAACCCCCTTTTTCCCATTTTCTTCTCTCACACAATCCATACTCCTCTTTGCTGGATGACCTTATTTCCTCTTACCCTCTTTCTGTCTGTCCCAAATCTTCTTCACCAGGCCATCTTCTGCTTTTCTATACATATGCCCGAACCATTGTCATTTGTTTTCTTTGATCTTTTCTGCAATTGAAGCTACTTTGACTTCTGTTCTTATGTCCTCATTTCTTCATTGTCCGACAGTGTACATCTTACCACCCATCCCAGGCACTTAATTTCCATCACCTCTAGCTTCTTCATCTGCTCTGCCTTTACTACACAGGTTTCTCTACCATACAGTAGTACTGCTCACACCACTGTTTTGTACACCTTACTTTTCAGCGTCTTTGGCATTCTTCTGTCATACACTATACCTGACACTCTATGCCAGTTGGCTGCAGCCCCTCTGATTCCAGCTTTGACCTCTGCATTCAGACTTCCCTTTTCCTCAAGCACCCCTCCCAGACACTTGAAGCTATTTTGTTCCACTATATTCCCTTCTATCTTGAGTCTCAGCTTCTTCTGATTTCCCCAATTTTCTGCCATTACCACTGTCTTCATCCCATGAAGCCTTCAGGTTTTCATTCCATTCTCCTATCCTTTGCTTAAGTTCTATCTTAGAGTCAACCTGTAATCCACATTGTCTGCATACATAAACTTTCTTGATCTGTCCCCTCTGACCTGTTTGCTAATGTAGTCCATCACCAGTATGAACAGCAGGGGGCTCAGAACTGAACCCCATTGTGCACCCACTCCCAATGAGAACCCATCTGTTAGACCAAACACTGTTTGTACTTGAGTCACTGGGTCCTTGTACATAGCCTGCACCAATTCTACTAGATTCTGGGACTTTGACCCACTGCAGTACTGCCCATATCAGCTTTTTTTGTGACCTTGTCATGTGATTTCTCCAAGTCTAGGAATGCCCAGTTGGATTCTTTACTCAACTCTAGCGTCTTCTCAACTATCTGTTTCACTGTAAACATTGGGTCAGTTGTGCTGTATCCTGATCTGAATCCAAACTGCTTGTCTACAATCTTACTTTCTACTGCTCTGCTTATCCATTTATCAATCACCCTGTCCAGAACATTCTTGTAATGTGACAGGAATATGATACCTCTGTACTGCCCACAGTTGTAGATGTCCCCTTTATTCATGTACACTGTCACAAGTATGCTTTTTCTCCAGTTGTCTGGGAATATTTATCATATCTGCTGTGACCACATCTGACCCAGCTGCTTTCCTTGATTTCACTTTCCTTAGTGCAGTTCTGACTTCTTATATGGTGGCCTCCTCCTCTTCTTTCATCATAGGCTGTGTCTGAGGCATTACAGCTTCTGTGGAGTTTTCTTCATTCAGAAGCTGCTGGAAGTACTCTTTCCATCTGCCTTTGATGTCCTGGACTGGTGAGCAGGTTGTTGCTGGCATCACTTATGAAGGCTGTCTGTCTTCTTTATCTTTCTGTCTTTGCCTTGAAACCTGATGTAGTTTCTGTGTGCCACCTACTGAGTCACTTTCCAGAAGTTGGTAGAGTGTCTCTGATGTCCTTTTTTTTTGCTATTGCAACTCCTTTCATAGCTTCTTTGCTAGCCAACCAGTATTCCTTCCTAACCTGGTATCTTTTCTATCTCTTACTTTGTACTGCACTCTTTCTTTCTTTTGATGACTTCCTGACCATGTGTTGGCTACTATCAAGCCATTTTCCAGACAGACGTCTACAATGACCTCTCCTTCTTCATTCTTGTTGCCCCACCCATGTGGATTCAGGCAGTCTTCATATCCTGATCTGTCTGTCCTGAAATATGCATCCAGGTCACCTATTATCTACACCAACTCCTGTTACCCTGCTTTATCTAGTAGGTCCTGGAACTGCTGTATGAATGCAGTCTTTCCCTCACTATCACAGCCCTGCTGTGGAGAATAGGCTGAGATTATGTATAAAGCCCTATCACTACACTGGAGTCTGATTGCCATAAGCCTGTCACTAATTCTGATGACATCCCTCACTTTCTTCTGAAGCCTCTGTCTCATCACAATTCCAAAACCATTTCTAACCTGTTCTCCTCCTGAGTAGTATACTGTAGATTCCAGGCCAGGTTGCTTTGCTGCACTGTCCTTAAATTTTCTTTTGGATACATAAAATGTCCAGCCTCCTTCGTACCATCATAGCTACATCTTGTTAGTAAACCTACATTGAGAGTAGCAATTCTTACTTCATGTTTGGCGGGTTCATAGGTGTTTACTAGGCTAATGACCACAAAGGCCGTTTTACGTCTAGCCATGCATACCAAATTTCTGACAAGTTCTGATACCCTTGATAAGTGTAAGCAGGGGTTTGGGAGATGAAACATTTAGAAGCAGGGGCCTGGGACAGAAATCATTTAAAGTTTGCCTGTGTCCATTAGAGACATAGGTGCCAAACCAGAGATGAATTTCCTGTGCCCCATCCAATTGTCCATGTTGCATTTGAATTGTGTTAGGGAGAAACTCTGATTCAAATTGATGGGAAGCCTGTTCCATAAATGGGGTAGTCTCTGGGATACATACCTGTTTCTCCAGCAGGTCCTATTTATATCACAGGCAAGGTTTAAGCCTTTAGAATGGGTAATTCTGGTGCTGTTTCTTTTGTGTATATGCAGATGGTCGATCAGATTATCAGATTGGGGTCTTACCATGCCCTGTATGCCAGGCATAGATCTCCCCTCAAAAGCTTGTAGGTGACAGAATACAGGGATAAGGCTTTGAGGTGGTCTGTATAGGACATTTTATTTACACCATGTACTTTTTTAGTGAGGAACCTCTAGTGACTCTGTGGACTCTCTATATAAAAATAAAACATATTATTTATATCTAAGTGTATGTCCTTTCAGTAAGGGTTTTGTGAAAAAAAAAAAAAAAAAAAAAAAAAAAACATTTAGACCAGGTGGTTTTTCTGCATTCAACAATAAAATCCACTTCTGTTCTATAGTTTCAGTGTGGTTTTTAAAATCACCTCCCCTTAAATTAGTGTCTAAAACTTGCAATGCAAAGAACCTAAATGAGTGTGTGGTACCATGGCTCATAATATGTGCTGCTAAGGCATTGCTATCTTTTTTATTCTTTATGTCTCGCTGATATTCAAGGACCCTATCCTTAAAGGGTCTATTTGTCTTGCAAACAAAAAATGCATGACATAGTTGAAAGAAAGAAAGCAGAGCACCTTCTTTGGTATGTCCATTTTGTTGATGATATTTTTATGTTATGGGGTGGCACAGTTGATGATTTGAACAATTTCATGAGGTACATGCATAGTACCACCTCCTTTCTGAAATTTACATGTGCACACTCTTTTGAACATTTAGAATTTCTAGATGTCAAAATAGACAAAGCAGACTTTGATTCTGTCCATACCAGCCTATATAGAAAACCTACACGCAGAAATGCACTTTTACACAATAATAGTATGCATCCAAGGCATATAATGAGAAATATGCTTAAAGGACAGGTATATAGAATACTTAGGCTTCATAATGATGATACAGTTGCATGCAAAGCTCTTGAATCTTTGAAAGATGATTTTTTAGAAAGGGGCTATCGAGAAATAGAAATAGATACCTGCATCTCTGAAGCTTGGAAGCAGAGATTAGATAGATGCAGGCCTTATTTTATATCAACTACAAGCAACATGCAGTAGGACGGCAACAAGAATCTACCAGTAATATTTTTAGAGTGCCCCTACAATATTCTAGTGATATAAGTCAATATTCTGACATTATAAAGAATAACTGGAAGATACTGAACAGTGTACCTGAGTTAAAAGACAAGATAGGAAGTACTCCACATTTTTCTTTCAGAAACAACAAATCCCTCAAGCAATATCTTTGTTATAAGCCCAATAAGCTAGAGAAATGGAACCCATTATCTGATAAGATTAGTACATTTCCTTGCAGAAGTTGTTCAACCTGTAAATTTATTTTTACCTGTCTGTCATACACACACCCAGTTTTAAGATTCACAATTAATGTTGATTTTTATGCTGACTGCAAAATGTGTAACCTTGTATATTTTTCTTTCTGTCAACTATGTCATGCATTTTATGTTGGCAAGACAAATAGACCCTTTAAGGATAGGGTCCTTGAACATCAGAGAGACATAAAGAATAAAAAAGATAGTAATGCCTTAGCAGCACATATTATGAGCCATGGTACCACACACTCATTTAGGTTCTTTGTATTGCAAGTTTTAGGTACTAATTTAAGAGGAGGTGATTTTAAAAAACACACTGAAAGTATAGAACAGAAGTTTATTTTATTGTTGAATGCAGAAAAAACACCTGGTTTAAATATTTTTTTTTCACTGAAACACTTCCTGAAAGGATGTAGACTTAGACGTAAATAATATGTTTTATTTTTATATATAATAGTCCAAAGCAAATATTAGTAATGAGGCAACCAGGCTCTTCAAAAATTCAACTGTCAGTCCAGATATTTATTGGCAATATATAAAAAATCAAGTGGGTAAGCGCTTTCGCTAAAAAACTTCTCCAGACCATATAACTACATACAAAATCCAATGCTCTTATCTTTTAAAATTAATCAAATCACAACTGAACATCAATTAAGTTAAAATAACAGTGCATAAAAATCCATTAAAAAGCATTTGAAAGAACACTAGCTGTCAAAATACAATATGTACAAAAACAGAAGCATCAAAATCATTAAAAAAATACAAAATTGATTACTGATACAGCGAACACTACCTAAAAAAATCTTTCAAAGAGATTGGCACAAAATAAATAAACATTTCATTTCTGTACCCTCCTGTTTCTAAGCATAGGCTTAATATATGCTCTTTCATTTAAACCCGAGCCCCTGTCAGCTCTGAGCAAAATAATCCAATGTGCCTCTGTACTTTCAGTATAATTCCTAATATTGCCTTCTCTGATTTGCAGATAAATAACTTCTAAAACCATAAAACTGAATTTATGTGTTTCCCCAGCTGTAACAACATGTTTGGATAAAGCATTGTGTTCAGACTTTATCCTGATGTTATAAATATGTTCTCTTATTCTATTCTTAAGGGGTCTATTCATCTTGCCCACATAAAAAGAGTGACAGAAGTCACACTCAGCTAAATATACAACATTAGGAGTGGCACAGGTGGCACTCACCTTAAAAACAAACTCCCTACCTGAATCTGGATGAATAAACTTGTTTGAATTATTTATAAAAGCACAAAAATTGCATTTCTCACAGGGTCTTGTAGAATTATTGTCATTTAAATTCTTCTCAGTAATATTACCATAGCATAAAAGCCTTGTCATATTTTTTCTATTCCTAAAAAGCAACCTAGGTCTATCACCCACTATCCCTCTCAATGTTGGGTCAACCTTCAAGATGGACCAATGCTTACTAAAGATCTCAAAAAATTCCTCATTTTCCTGCGTAAAAAAAGAGGTACCCTAATTTGTTCCATGGGCTGCTTCTGTGGTAGAACCACATTCCTACTTGGTCCAAAATAAGGGGTAGCAATGGTATCTCTAAGGTAATTAACAATAGACAAGTTGTTTTGTATCTCATTTGGTCGATAACCTTTGTTAATAAGTCTATCAAAGAGTCCATAATAACTCTTTCTTAAACCCTTCAAAAGTAGGGTTCAACCTAGATGCCCTCATTCCTTGGCCCTTGATCAAATTCTTAAAAATAAAATTGGGATGCATACTCCTATTCAATAAACAGTTCCTATAACAAGACTTACGAAAGACCCCAGTGTTAACAACTTATTTCCCTAAATTCTCAGTGTAAAGATCTAAATACACTATTTTCTCATTCGAGAACTCCACAGTGAATTTTAAACATTTAGTGAACCCATTCATCATCTCATGGAACTCAACCAGCTCTTGATGGTTACCTCGCCAAAGAAAAAACAAGTCATCGACAAAACACCAATAGAAAATCACATGTTGCCTATACGGCTCCGTCATGAATAATACAGTATTTTCCCAATGGGCTAAAAACATGTTGGCGTAGCTATTGGCACACGAGGTGCCCATAGCTACGCCATCATTTTGAATGTACATTTTCCCATTGTAACTAAAGACATTCTTCTCAAGGACCATTTCCAACAAATGACATATAAAATCTATTTGTGCAGGCCCATATGTGCTATGTTCAGGTAAATACTCATGAAGATACTGAATACCTAATTCATTGGGAATATTGGTGAACAATGACTGGACATCCATGGTGGCAAATGTCACTCCCTTACAAGTGTCTACATTACTAATACATTCATAGAGTTCTATGAGAAATTGTTTAGAGTCCTTCAGAACAATAATGTTCTTGTCTATTACAGGACGCAAGTACTTTTCCATGTAAATGAACAATGGTTCCGTTACCCACCCTCCACCCGCCACAATAGGTCTCATAGGTGGATCTATTGGTTGTTTGTGGACTTTCAGTAAACGTTATATCAGGGGAATAAGTAGATAGTCAACTTTAAGATATCCAAACACATCACCTGTTATCAAGCCACTCCTTAAATCATCCAATAATGTCTCCAAAACTGAAGACATAATTCTATGTACCTCCTCTAAAGTAATTAAATTGTAATACTTCTGATCACTTAGCATACTTTCCATTGATCTAACATACTGTGTGGTATCCATAATGACTATAAGGCCTCCTTTATCTGCTGGCCTTATTGAGATAGTTGCATTAGACTGTAAACTCCTCAGAGCCTGTTTTTCACCATAGCTCAGGTTATTCCTTGAACAACGCCTTCTGTTTCTATTTTGGAATTTATCATAGTACTTAAACAACTCATCTTCTGTCAACTTCATATAAGCATCAGCCAGTGGATTATTAATTGGTACATAGGTACTTAACTTCTTAAATGGATGTACTTGTCCAGCATTATTACCAAACTGCATACACAGCATTATATTGCAACAAAAATCTTTAAATCTAACACAGTATCAGTTACCTTACTCTCACATATAGGTATGAAACTCAAGCCTTTATTCAATACCCTGTATTCTTCCTGGGTGAGTTGATATTGGGATATATTCCAAACTAATGATTCATATAATTCCCCCACATCTTCTTGATAGTCTGGCCTGTAGCTCTGTCCCCTGAATATTTTCGTTTCTGGCCACCTCGACTCACAGATCTCGGTTGCTTCATTCCCTTGTCTAAATTGATGGGAAATGGAAAAGTGGGGTGTCCTGTCACATCAATACCAGATATACCACCTATATTGCTTCCATTAACTCTATTCGGATAGGTTTTAGGTCTAACTACCTTATCCTGTACTAAAGGTGTCTGAGCCCCCTGTTTTACAATAGTAGTAGGATATAAATTCCTACTCTCATTAGATGCATCACTTCCAGTGGTAACAGTACTAATAACACAGCTATCTTCAATTTGTGCAGATTGTTCATTAGCTTTAGATGTTATAAACATATCATTAGCATCAAAAAACTCATTAACGTCATTATTGCATCTAGCAGATGAAGACATTACATTTTTATTCACTTTAACAGTAGCAACATCACCAGCAGTAGTATTGTCCTGTGTATCAATCAAATGATGTGAACGTCCAGTCTTAGGCCACATAAAGACATTCCCAGTTTTGAAATCATTAACGTCCCTCAAAATCTTTACTTTCTTTTGGTAGGTAAGCTTGTGCTCAAAGACCGCTATACTGTCAAGCAAACTTTTAAATAATGGATCTACAGTCCGTTCAGAAAAGTGTTTATAAACATATTCCTGTTTAACTTTTATAGAATCCTTAAGACTATTCTCCTTAGGTCAAAAAAAGTCAATGAGGAGTTTCATATAGTTTGCACTTACCTCCAAATTCAATTGTTTCCATCGTGTAAGCAGTTCTGGAAATTGCGAGCCTTGTGTGGGCATATTAAACACCCGCAAACCTCAAGGAACAATCTTCTTCTCTAGGAACATCTCAAAGTGGTACCACTGTGCCTGTAATCTTTTTAACTTAAGAAAATCACGCTCCAGCTCGTCCATACACTGTTGTAGTCGCTCACTGTCCTCGGACGAACCGTTGGTGACATCATCACCGGAACACGCGTCATACTGAATGAGGAAGTTCTTGTCTCTCATAAGGTACTGTGTAAATCTCTCCTGCAGGTTCAAATGTGTATCCCCTCCTTTACTGGGATCATAGTCCAATTCCACAATTTCATCATGTTTCTCGGCCATGTTCCTGTGAAGCACTAAATTTAGAACTGCATAAAATATAAATAAAGAAGTCCTCCACAGGATAAACGCCTCGCTACACACCAAAGTAATAAATAATAATCCAAAGAAAATATTAGTAATGAGGCAACCAGGCTCTTCAAAAATTCAACTGTCAGTCCAGATATTTATTGGCAATATGTAAAAAATCAAGTGGATAAGCGCTTTCACTAAAAAGCTTCTTCAGACCATATAACCACATACAAAATCCAACGCTCTTTAAATAGACTTCATCTTTTAAAATTCATCAAATCACAACTGAGCATTAATTAAGTTAGAGTAACAGTGCATAAAAATCCATCAAAAAGCATATGAAAGCACACTAGCTGTCAAAATACAATATGTACAAAAACAGAAGCATCGAAAACATTCAAAAAATACAAAATTGATTACTGATACAGTGAAGACTACCTAAAAACTTTTTCAAAGAGAGTGGCTCAAAATAAATAAAAATTTCATTTCTGTACCCTCTTGTTTCTCAGCATAGGCTTAATAGATGCTCTTTCATTTAAACCTGAGCCCCTGTCGGCTCTGAGTAAAATAATCCAATGTGCCTCTCTACTTTCAGTATAATTCCTAATATTGCCTTCTCTGATTTGCAGATAAATAACGTCTAAAACCCTGAAACTGAATTTGTGTTTCCCCAGCTGTAACAACATGTTTGGAAAAAGCATTGTGTTCAGACTTTATCCTGATGTTATAAATATGTTCTCATATTCTATTCTTAAGAGGTCTATTCGTCTTGCCCATATAAAAAGAGTGACAGAAGTCACACTCAGCTAAATATATGACATTAGGAGTGGCACAGGTGGCACCCACCTTAAAAACAAACTAACTACCTAAGTCTGGATGAATAAACTTGTTTGACGTATTTATAAAAGCACAAAAATTGCATTTCTCACAGGGTCTTGTAGAATTATTGTCATTTAAATTCGTCTCAGTAATATTACCATAGCATAAAAGCCTTCTCACATTTTTTCTATTCCTAAAAAGAAACCTAGGTCTATCACCCACTATCCCTCCCAATGTTTAAGTTCTTGAATGTTGATCATCCTTTAACCCCCACAGTTTATGGCCTCCCTAAAATTCACAAAAATTGTGTTATTCTGCCTATGAGGCCAGTAGTATCAGGAGCTGGATGGTGCACTGAACCATTGTCTATTTATATAGAGAAGACATTACACCCTCTATTAGAATTGTGTGATAGGGTATTGAAGGATATGAAAACTTTCCTTGAGAGGTTGTATGATAGAATTTCGACCATCAATGGCTAACTATATGTTTGTTGCACTTGACATAGAGTCATTATTTATGGACATCCCCAATGATTGGGGCATAAATAATGTAAGGGAATTCTTACATGGTAAGGAAGGCTTTTCTGATGATAACATAAAACGTATATGTTCCCTATTAGAGATTGTGTTAGAAAATAATATTGTTCTATTTGAACAGGAATTTTTTCTGCAAAAGGTTGGCATGGCCATGGGCACTGCCTGTGCCAATAGCTACGCTAATCTAGTTTTGGTGCAATGGGAACAACATCATTTATTGTCAAACAGTAATGTATTTGCAGAGCACCTTCTTTGGTATGTCCATTTTGTTGATGATATTTTTATGTTATGGGGTGGCACAGTTGATGATTTGAACAATTTCATGAGGTATATGCATAGTACCACTTCCTTTCTGAAATTTACATGTGTACACTCTTTTGAACATTTAGAATTTCTAGATGTCAAAATAGACAAAGCAGACTTTGATTCTGTCCATACCAGCCTATATAGAAAACCTACATGCAGAAATGCACTTTTACACAATAATAGTATGCATCCAAGGCATATAATGAGAAATATGCTTAAAGGACAGGTATACAGAATACGTAGGCTTCATAATGATGATACAGTTGCATGTAAAGCATTTGAATCTTTGAAAAATTATTTTTTTTAGAAAGGGGCTATCGAGAAATAGAAATAGATACCTGCATCTCTGAAGCTTGGAAGCAGAGATTAGATAGATGCAGGCCTTATTTTAAATCAACTACAAGCAACATGCAGTAGGACGGCAACAGGACTCTACTGGTAATATTTTTAGAGTGCTGCTACAATATTCTAGTGATATAAGTCAATACTGTGACATTATAAAGAATAACTGGAAGATACTGAACAGTGTGCCTGAGTTAAAAGACAAGATAGGAAGTACTCCACATTTTTCTTTCAGAAACGACAAATCCTTCAAGCAACATCTTTGTTATAAGCCCAATAAGCTAGAGAAAGGGAACCCATTATCTGACAGGATTAGTACATTTCCTTGCAGAAGTTGTTCAGCCTGTAAATTTATTTTTACCTGTCTGTCATACACACACCCAGTTTTAAGATTCACAATTAATGTTGATTTTTATGCTGACTGCAAAACGTGTAACCTTGTATATTTTTCTTTCTGTCAACTATGTCATGCATTTTATGTTGACAAGACAAATAGACCCTTTAAAGATAGGGTCCTTGAACATCAGAGAGACATAAAGAATAAAAAAGATAGTAATGCCTTAGCAGCACATATTATGAGCCATGGTACCACACACTCATTTAGGTTCTTTGCATTGCAAGTTTTAGACACTAATTTAAGAGGAGGTGATTTTAAAAACCACACTGAAACTATAGAACAGAAGTGGATTTTATTGTTGAATTCAGAAAAATCACCTGGTGTAAATGTTTTTTTTTTTCACTGAAACCCTTCCTGAAAGGATGTAGACTTAGACATAAATAATTTGTTTTATTTTTATATATATTTTTTTATAAGTGCAATATGTTTGCATACATTTTATAGCTGTTTTCATTCATAATATATGAATGTGTTTTCTGCAGTAAGTGTTCTTTTAAAAATTTTTTAACTTTTTGATGACATCATAATTAATGGCTTTTTACTGGTCACACTTTGTATAAAAGGCTTGTATTTCTTAGTTAATGTTGTCTGATGAAGTGGTGTGGTCACTGTGAAAGCACTTACCACTCTTTTGGATACATCTATTAAAGTTCCTGGATTTTAGCCCATTGGTTTGGTATTTCTTCATTTATTTTATTCTTATTTTTGTCTTACCAACCTTTATCCTGCTATCATATATATTTTTTGCTACGTTAGCCAAAACATCTGCAAGTGATGTGCTGTTTATACAAAGTAATGATGTTGCTATTTATGCTAGTAAATACCTGCTGTGGCCTCAAATTTCATTCTAAGATATAAAACATTCAGTACTTATGAAGGTCATTAATTATATACGGCAAAAATGGTATGTTGGCTGAAGTACTCCTATTGTTAGGTATACTCACATACACATTAGCAGAAAGTAAACTTCACATATGTCTACATTCTGACACTGTAAACATGAATTTTTCATAGTAAGCAGCTTTCATATATTTTCTTGTGGGCAATATTTTACTTTACTGGCTCACCCGGAGTTTCGTGCAGGAGCGGGCATAGCACTGATGATTGATGACCGAACCTGCATATGAAATGAGGCACGATTGACATGTCATTCATATTAGCCATTTCACTGTTAAATAAATAAATGTATGAATGAATAAAAATATAAACAAATAAACAGCTAAAACAACAATGCTTTAAAATAATAAGAGTTCAGAAGAGCTGAAATCACGGGTCAGAGTGTTCTCACTATGCACTTCTTGGCGATATTTTATTGTATTGTTAGTACTGTTGCCTGACAGTCTGCTTGAATATTCAATGCCTAACTGTGACATCAATCATGTGGGGTTAGGGTGGTGCTTGCTACTTTGCATCTGGTGAGTCAGTAAAGTAAAATATTTCCTTCTTGTGTGTACTTTTGGCATTTACTGTTTTAACATTGCTATGTTTTTGAATGATACTCTAAGTGTGTCCATCTGATTTTATTAGAAACACTGCTGGTGTAATGAGGTACATCCTTCATTCACTGCCCCATTGTAGACACTGACTGAAACTGTCTGCACAGCCCATTTAACTGTTAGTATGTATTGCAGTTTGCAAATACTAATGGACTGATTCAGTCTACAGAGATGACATTAGGCAGTGTAGTTTGTGGATAATAATGGGCAAAACAGCAGTCACCAGGATAGTCCCATTTATTTTAATATTGACTTGATGTTCTTCAGATGTGAGAACCTGTATTTTCTTTACTCTGGTCACAGATACATATAACCTTACTGAGCTACTTACACAGCTGTATTTTCTGTGATATTTTGGTATGTTCCTCGAATACATGCTTTTAACATCCACATATCACAGATTTATCAGCCATATACTATACTGTGCTCAAGTTAATATCAAGAACTTTTTCTGTTGTTTTATATCAGTTCCAAATGCTTGGGAGTGTTAGGCCAGCAGATAGGAATACAAACCTGTACAGGTGAATATGTAGGTGTTATGCACTTTGTAAGTATGTCATACCTGAAATAATGGTATGGTAATGTTGGCTGTACAATAAATGGAACATTTCCATAAACACAGGTTGAAACACCCACTGTCTGTCAATATTGTACATTCCACAGATGTATATTGCTACATATGTTTCAATTATTGATAGCACACCCCTAAAAGTAGACCCAGTGGTGAGGGACCTGGGAACACAGATAGTAACCTAAAGTTTGACCACCAGGTTGCCACAGTAGTGAAGAAATCTTTTTGTGTGACTCAACTTATAAGTAAAGACATGACATCAAGATCAAAGGAAGTCATAGTGCTATTGTACCTGGTCCTGATCAGACCCATAATCAAGTACAATGCTCTCTTCTGCATGTATCGAACCAGGCACTTGCACAATTGGAGTAGACCCAGAGGTTTCTCACTTAAAAAACAGAGTAAAACACATGATTTATGCAGGCCAATTAAAGGCCCTATCCCTTTTCTCCATCTCATATTGTTTATTGAGCTGCATCTTAAGCCTAACCTACAAGGCATTCTCTAATCCAGCCCTGATAAAAATGTTACATATTCCCAAGAAAAATTATACGAGGGGTATATGTTCCATGTACCTAAACCTTAATTGTGATTTTAAGAGAACTTGCTGGAGAGACAGATTTGTATGGCAAAGGCTGCTTCATCTATAGAATAAACTTCCTATCTTCATTAAAAAAAACATCTCTCACTCTCTTCTAAAATTATTTGGATAAATGGAAGTGACACCCCAACCCCATGTGAAAAATGGGAAAAGGGGTTGAGGATAGATGGATAGAAGGGGAACCATACATTCACTCCCAGGATACTGTCCATATTCCTTATGGACAGAGGCAGTATGTAAAATGACTCAGGACTCCAGCATCCCAAGACCCAATACACTGTGCCACGTCTGGGGAATTAAGACATAATATTGCCATATTCTGGGTACTATTGGCTAGGCTTGTAAAGGCTCTTGTGCCACTCACCTAGTAATTACCTATGACCCTATGAACCACTATATATATATATATATATATATATATATATATATATATATATATATATATATATATATTACATCTACAGCTGTCCTCTATGGCCTACTATTAGAATATATGTATGTATATATGTATGTATATATATATATATATATATATATATATATATATATATATATATAGATAGATAAATCCTATTAATATTATTTGAAATTTTATTATTAGTGATAGATGAAAATAGGTATTTTAACATTCTTGTTATTTTTTATTAATCGGATGTAATAAGTATTCAGGTAGTTTAAATTTAATATCAATAAATATTGATTATGTAAATCTTTCTGCATTCCCGTATATAATTTGTCAAGCCTATAGATAATTACATTATTCCAAATAATTCTGTATCCAGAAATTCTACTCCACGTTTCCTATGTTCTAAAATAATTTGCTAACATAACTCTATGTAAATTGGGATGGCATAAAATGATAACATTCCCTTTGTATATTCTTTGTTTGGCAAAAGAGATGTGGTCTGTATTTTTTATAACATGTTTGAAAGAAGAATAATTTTAATTAGACATTTTCTCTCTTCAAAGGTGAAGCATATCTTATTCTATTTAAAAAATATACTCCTATAAAAGTGTTATGATAATTAATATGTATAATCTTCAATAATAGTCAATAAAAGGTTATGTTAGTTGACTTCATTTCCACCTAAGTAGATATTTAGTTGTTATTGATGTTTTTGGTTTAGCAGTAAGGAGCATAGATGTTGTTTTGAATTAAACTTTAAACTTGGTATTTTCCTAAAATTTGTAAGAAAAGTATAAACATGACTAACGGATGCATTTAAGTCTACTATATACAATAATATATAATTTGCAAAAAGTAGGATTCTTGTTGTAAATGTTTTATTACTTGTAGTGTTCTTTACTCCTTGTTTAAGCACATTAGACAGGAGTTCATTTGATAAAGTGAACAGTAGTGGTGATTACAGATACCTTGTTTGGTCACTTTGTTTAAATTATAAAAGTCACTATTTTAAACTGTGAAACTGAGTTATTATATAAGGACTTCATAAGATTAATACATTAAACTGGATAATGCAAAAGTATCTAAAACTTTAAATAAGTAATTAAAATGTAATAAATCAAATGCTTTTTCAGCATCCAAACTTGCTATAGCAAATGTTGATTAATGTAAGAATTATTTTAATGTTATACTAAATCTGTCTTGTCATAATAAACTTCATTTTGTCTTCATCAGTTATTGATGTTAGCAATAACCTTAACTTACCAGTGAACATAGACATAAATACCTGGCAAACAGCACTTTGTAATGTGTCAGTGGCACAACAGGTAGCACACTTATCTTTGGTGCTGAATGCTGTGGGTTCTACTCAAATATTAAGTAGATTGATTATTGACAATGCAGTACAGCTCAAGGGGGTGCTACACTCCTGACTATGACATTCTTCAGATGAGATGGTAAACCAGGGCTCCATTTGTTTGAGTTGGTGGTAGCTCAGGCGGATGTAAAAGATCTCATGACACCTACTGAAAAGAGTATGGATCCTTTATTTACATACGAGCTTATATACATATTTACATTTTTATCTCTTCATAAATCTACATCTTTAAAAAAATTACACAATTATAGAGATAATTTTATTTTTGTGTACATAATCTATCATTCTTATAATTCTTACACATTCTTATTTTAAATTAAACCCCCACTCTTTTTACCACAACCACAATCTAATTTTTCTTAATATTGTTGACAATATACATTTTCCATTAAGCATAATTTCATTTATTCTCTCAGTCCATATTACTCATGCTACATAAAACACTTTTTTAATCCATTCTTGTGCTTGATTCTTTGCTTCTATTCTTGTAATATCTGTAGGTCAATGAGAGTGTATATACCTTTAAGAAGCTATCCAAGGGCTCGCACAAGGGTATAAATGTTGAGCATGTGCAAGCCTGACTGCCATTTTATAGTTAGCTGTTGTGATGTAAGCATGTATGTTTGTAAGCTCGGTTTGTTAACTAGTTCATTCATATTTGATGATGCTGCTATCCATTCTGATGTGTTTATATATATATATATATATATATATATATATATATATATATATATATATATATATATATATATATATTTCTTAAAGCATTAGATAGAAACCCCAGGCCTTCTCATCATTTGTATTGTAGGCGAAAGACCAACATGGTATCAGAATTAGGATGTCTAAAGGGCATGGTATCAGAACTGGAATATCTAAAAGGATATGGAGCTAGAAGAAGCACACCAAAGGGACGTCATGTCAGAAATGGCTTGGGTAAAATGACTTAAGGCACTTGTTTAGATGCTGGTGGAATATAAAGGAATGGCTCCTTTCCAAAATGTGTATACTTCGCAAAACAGATCAGAAACAAATTTTAGATATTAAAACTTGCTCAGCACTATTTCTTTGCACTTCATATGAAACCTAGCATACAGAACGTTCTAAATAATTTTGCATAAACAGATATGTACGCTATTGATAAAAATATTCAAATTACTACAGACAATTTTTAAAATAAAGTTCAAATTGCATAAAACAAATAAAATAAAGGGGACCAAATGCATTTTCACAAAACATATGTATTTTATGTATTAAGCAAAGATATCCGAGTTCTCAGAAGTGTGTAAGGTGTTTGCATGTTAGTTCAGTGTTACAGTAAAGCTATTTCACAAACTACAGCCATTACAAGACATTTTGCAGAATACAGCCATTACAGAGCGTATTTCACAAAGTGAAGTATTTCAAAGAGTTTATTGCACATTCAAATGTTCTTACAAGCTCATGGCATTGTTTGTTCATACATAATTACAAGGGTGATATTTTCAGCATGTTTGTAAATACTTTGTGGACATGGCAGATGGATTTCGAAAAGCCAGCGCACTTGTGTTTGACAGTAATATTGCTGAGAACTGGAGAGTATTTGATCAAGAATACGAGATTTTCATACAGGCTGCATTTTCTGATAAAGATGACCATACAAAAGCATTTATTCTACTTAATTTAGCTGGGTCAGATGCTATAGAAAGGGAGCATTCATTTGTATATGCACCTGCTGTCTATACAGGAGAGGGGGAGAACCGTCATATTTTTGTACAGGCTGAGTCAAGGGAGGACCCCGAGTGCTTAAAACATAAATTTAGAGAAATGTGTAACCTTCAGATAAATGTTACAATAGAAAGACACTTATTTTACACAAGGGACCAAAATCCTGGTGAACTTTTGCAGCATATATAACTGACCTGAGAAATAAGGCTAAGACATGCAGATTTGGTGATTTAAGGGATGAGTTGATAAAGGACTGACTTGTGTGTAGCGTAAAAGATGATGCTGTGAGATAGATTTTGCTTTTTGACAGTAATTTAACTTTGAATAAGGCCATTGAGATTCGTCCGATATACAAGCTCACAGAAAAGCAAACTAATATGCTTACTAATGAGAGCAGCACTAGAAGGCACAGTGATGAAGCTCATGTTGACAGTATGCAGCATGTGGTTAAACAAAACAGGCCCAAGCACATGGCAGATGTAACCCTGCAGCACTCACTGGTAACCCCCAGAGCTTTCTAGCAAATTCCAAACTTCGCACAGTCTCAGTGTAGAATAAGATTGAATTAGCATACTCAAAGCTTGGGCCCCACCCTACTTTCATTGCCAACTGCCATACTTGTGGAAGTAATCATGAACCTACAAGGGAAAAATGTTTAGGTTTTGGTCAACAATGTCACACGTAATAAATGGAATCATTTCAAAAGATTTTTTAAATCAAAAGAATGTGGACACTCTTTCATTAAAAAGGAACATTTTAAGAAATGAGTCGATCAGTTATATTGTGGTAAGCCTACTCTTTATGTTGATGTTATATTAGTGCTTCATGAAAGAGTCAATGCAGTAGATTTAAGGCCAAAGAATGAAGTATTCTGTACTGTTCAGATAAAAGGCAAACCCACAGAGCTCAAAGTTGATACAGGTTCCAAGTGCAATGTTATGTCTGCAGAAACATTTGCCAGAGTGTGTAACGGTGAAAGGCTTGATTTGGCAAGGTGTGCAAAACTTGTTGCTTATGGAGGTGAAGAAATTCAAACCAAAGGCTCAGTAGTGCTTTTATGTTACTCTGCTGGAAGATGCTATGACTTATTATTTTATGTGGTCAAGAGACAAGTTCAGTCATTATTAGGGCTCAGAGACAGTTTGAAAATGGGACTGCTTTTATTTAATAAGGAAGTCAACCATGTTAGCTTAAAAGACCACTACTCTAATTTTGCCCAGCACATTTTTTCCACCTATGCTGATCTTTTCCAAGACAAACTAGGCAAATTTCCAGTAGTGTAAATCCATGAAGTTAGACCCAGAGATTATTCCAGTTATCAGGCCAGCACGAACTAGATAAAATGGTGTGACAAGGTATGATTTGTTCAGTTGAAACTCCAACTGAATACATATCTTCCATGGTGGTAGCTCATAAGAAAAGCTCAGATGACAGAATATGTACTAACCCATGAGATTTGAACAAAGTGCTAAAACACCCTTATCATCCAATGCACACAGTTGAAGAAATCACAGCCTTAATGCCAAATGCAACTATTTTTTCTGTCTTAGATGTAGAGTTCATTTTAGCAAATTCAGCTTGACAAGAAATCATCATTGCTCACTACTTTCAGTGCTCCATTTGGCAGGTACAGATTTTTGAGAATGCCATTTGGAATAAATTCTGCAAGTGAAGTCTTTCAGTGTGTAATGGAGCAAATTTGTTCTGGGTATCCTTATGCTATTATAGTAGACGACATACTGGTAAGAGGTCGTGACAAAGCAGAGCATGACAGAAAAGTTCTAGAAAGGGCACATCAAGTGAATTCTAAGCTCAACCCACACAAATGCAAATTCAGGCTACAAGAAGTTCCTTATGTTGGTCACTTATTTACAAGTACAGGCTTAAGACCAGACCCTTCAAAGCAATCAGCCATTCTCGAGATGCCAGCTCCAGACAATGTTCAAGCCCTGCAGCATTTTCTTGGCATGGTCAACTACCTAGGCAAGCTGATTCCAGACTAGAGCCAACTATCAGCACCACTCAGAGAGCTGGCGCATAAAGATCTATCCTGGTCTTGGTTAGAGCAACACCAAAAAGCATTTGATGTCCTGAAACAGAGAATTGCTAGTCTGCTAACTCTCAGATACTATGGTGTTCACAAACCAGTTGCACTTTCCTGTGATGCTTCGAAATTTGGTCTTGGTGCAGTTGTTCTACAAGAAGATCAACCTGTTGCCTATGCAGTGATAACTCTTACCCAAACTGAACAGCAGTACACCCAGACTGAGAAAGAGCTTTTAGAAATTGTGTTTGCGTGTTCGAAGTTCCATGATTATGTTTATGGTAGACTTATCCAGATCAAAACAGACCATCAACCTTTAGTCACTACCTTGAGAAAGCCAGTGCATTCAGCTCCAGCCCGACTGCAACATATGATGCTGAGACTGCAAAAGTATAATTTCAATCTTGTCTACAAGAAAGGCAAACTTCTTTATCTTGCTGATACATTATCCAGATTGCCCAGAAATATCACTGAACATGACAATCAATGTTCTCATTCGATTGATGATACTGAAGTCATGGAAGTGAGAAATATTTCTTCCACATGTCTTGATAATCTAATAAATCACATAGCCACAGATCCAGTTTTACAAAAGCTCAACCACTTTACAAATCAAGGAAGGCCATCAAAGCAATCTAGTTTACTTCAAGAAGTGCAACATTATTTTCCATATAAAGATGAGATTTTGTCTGGCAAAGGTATCATAATGAAAGGTCTGAAAGTAATTGTTCCAAAGTCTTTGCAACCAGAGTATATTACTGTCTTGCATTATTGTCACCCAGGAACTGAATCTACCAAAAGAAGGGTGACAGGACTTGTATTTTGGCCTTCTATGTCACAAGAAATTTTGAAAGCACTTTCTTCTTGTCAGTATGTAGTAGTACAAAGTGACATCAACAGAAAGAACCACTTCAGTTTAACCAGATTCTGGAACTACCCTGGATGACAGTAGCCACTGATATCTCTGACTGGAATGGTCAACATTATTTGGTGTTAGTAGACTCTTACTCCAATTGGTTAGAGATTGACCTGCTTCCTAATCTAGCATTCAGTACAGTCATTACTAGGATGTAGTGTCATTTTGCTGTTCATGGTAGTCCATACAAATTTATTTCTCTGACAATGGCCCACAGTTTACAAGCCAACAGTTCAAAAGACTTGCTGAAGAATGAGACTTTACTCATGTCACAAGTAGTGTGGAGTACCCACAATCAAATGGTTTGGCAGAACGTGCAGATCAAAGTGCAAACCAGTTACTAGAGAAGTCAAAATGAGACAATAGGGATGTTTTCCTGAATCTTTTGAATCTCAGAAATGTTTCTCATGATAAACATCTTGGTTCACCTGCTCAGAGACTTCTGTCGAGACAAACTAGAACCATATTATCAATCAGTAGTCAAATGTTGGTTCCATGTGTCAAGCACAACAGATCAGTGAAAGTCAGTCTGTTGAAAAAATGCCTATCCCAGAAGTCCTACTATGATAAGACCAGCAAACCACTCAATCCATTATGAGAGGGAGAAGTGGCAAGGATGCAAACATCCAAAAGTTATGATCGGATTGATGTCATGAAGAATATTGGTCCACAGCTGAGATGGTACATTGTGGAATCAGAAGGAGCAATTTTTAGATGGAATCAGAACATTTGAGACCGGTGTCTGAGCCTCTACCACAGCAGATAGCCTGTGAGAAAGACTCTTTATCTCAGAGTGAGTTTCCCAGTGTTCCAATTCCAGAGAAAGTTCCAGAGGACATTCATGTTCCTATGATGAATCCAGAAGTTCCTGATATGAGTTGTTCACCGCAGACTGTCCCTGTTACTAAATTGAGTCCCAACTGTTGTTACGAGATATGGTTGAGTCTCTAAACCTTGCAGCAGATATGAAGCAATTTAAACATGAACATTGTGTTCCAATGTACATAGTAATGCACTACCATTGTTTTGCATAAAGGGCAATCTTGGTAAGAGGGAGGATGTAGATCAGTGAGAGTGTATGCACCTTTAAGAAGCTATCCAAGCACTTGCTCAAGTGTATAAATACTGAACATGTGTGAGCCTGACTGACATTTTGTAGTTAGCTGTTGAGATGTAAGCATGTATGTTTGTAAGCTCTGTTTGTTAACTAGTTCATTCATATTTAATGATGCTGCTATCCATCCTGATGTGTTCGTATATATTATAGCATCACAATGAAACCCTTGGCCTTCTTATCATTTGTATTAAAGACAAATGAGTGACGATATCCATATTCAGTCTTATCCATATTTATATTGCTATTGTCTTTAAAATCTCCAAAGAAATTTTCAGCACATAATTTTCCTATATTTTTTTACTCGTTTACATTTTAAAAAGACATGTTATATGGTTTCTTCTTCAACACAATCTAGACATATTCTTTCTCTTTTCTTTTTATATACCATATTACCTTTTACTAATAATTTTTTAAATTCCTAATCTCTATAAACATTTTGACATTCTACATTATTATTACACCATTTCTTTCTTTTCTTATTGCTTTAATCTTTTCCTCGAGTAACTTTTCCCATGGATTAACACAATAATATTTTCTCATTATATTTTTATACCATTTGTTTTATTTTCTTCTATTTCATCAATCTTTATTTTCCACATTTTTATAATTTGCCGATAATTCTCTATTTCTTCATTAAAACCTTCTTTTATATTTTATTATGTCACAAATTCTTTATACTTATATTTAAGCACTCTTGTTGTTAATTTCTCATTTTTCTCATTTATCCATTTCAATACTTTAAACAAATTTAAAGATGTTACATACACCACAAGATATAACAAAACAAATGCTCCTTTTTTGTTCATACACAATACTAGAACTACATATAAATGAAAAAATCACTTCTAACAATTGTTTCTCATGCATTTTTGGTGTCATAAATACACTTGATAAATATGCTATTTTACCTATTAATACTGAATTTATCAATTTCATTTTTCTTGTAGCTAATCTATGTTTTCCATATAAAACACATTTCTTTTAATTCCTTTAATAATGATTTCCACTGTTTTTACCCTGCCTTTCCAATATTTATATCTAACACAGCAAATTATGTCTTGTAAATTGTATATCTACTATTTTTGCTATCTGCTACTGTTATACTTTTATCTTTATTTAATGTCATACCTATTTCGTTTGAACAATCCACTACACAAAGTATAGCTTTACTCATCCATATACTATTTTTAATTGTTATAATATCATCTGGATATGTCAATAACACTGGAATTCAAAACCATTTCAAATATATAATACAAAGACAAATGTAAACTAAGCTGTACTTAATGCTTATTGGATGAAAGACTCATCTTTCTTAGGCTATAATGCTAAAAGTTATTTTAAATATGTACGTTATCTTATGTATTCAGAAAAGAGGACATCTCAAATAAGTATGCCGGTTAGAATTTTAACACTGTTATACTATTTTCATGACTTTAACCAAATGGATCTTTGAAATCAATGTAAATAGTTCCCAGTTTAAGGTAATTGTTCTTTCAAGTGAGCAGGAATACTAAGTAGCTAAAAGTGAGATACATCTGAATTATATATATATATATATATATATATATATATATATATATATATATATATGTGTGTGTGTGTGTGTGTGTGTATATATATATATATATATATATATATATATATATATATATAATATAGATAGATATGTGTGTCTATATATGTATATGTATGTTTGTATAAATATTTACCTATCTCTCCCTCTCTCTCTCAATATATATATATATATATATATATATATATATATATATATATATATATGTGTGTGTGTGTGTGTGTGTGTGTTCTGTTGATTCTCCTGTTATTGAACCTTTCTGTTAAATTCAATAAGATAACAAAAAAAAAACTTTATTTTTGTTCAAACCAAAATGTAGTGTATGAGAGCTGTAGTGAATATGATTTCCCTACGTATTATATGTAATGGGGTTACTATTATAGATTATATTTCAAAATATGTTATTATAATGCCATTAAAACGTTTGCATTAAAGTGATATTTAGCTTTCTTTGATTTTTGTCACTTTCTTCCAATTGACTTGTACTGAGTATCTTTTTAACAAAGTATAACTTCATTCCATATCTTCAGTTGATGAAGTTTTTTGGCAAATAGTGTGCTGCTTCTTTCAATGGATAGAAGGTACTTGTGTCATTTTGGAGAAACTACTCTATATATATATATATATATATATATATATATATATATATATGTGTGTGTGTGTGTGTGTGTGTGTGCACATGTGTGTGTGTGCATATACAGGTGTTGATTTGGTTTGATTATCATATTTGTTAGAAATATTTATGAGAGATCTACAGCATGTGCTATTTCCAGAACATAGGACAGTCCTTCTAATTAATGAAGAACATTAAGTAGACAAAAAGTTAAGAAATTTAGCATATTGCCCCTTCCATCTTTTAATGGGCAGTGCTATACCCTTATTTTATTTACTTTTTGTTCTCAACAACTTCCAGTTTGATTATTAACGTGCTTTCATAGAAATTTAGTTTTATGGCCTTCCACATGTAATCTATCATCTATATCTGTCAGTGTTATTTTTATTTCTTTGATTTGATTGCCTCATTAGTACATTAAAGATTTTATCAATTTAGTTTGTTTAAAAAAATTCTATAATTGCATCTGTTTAAGTTTGAAACTGATGCAGTTTTAATAAATGATGTTGACATGAGGTTGCAATTTGTAAAATAACTCTGTTCACAAATGTTTTTTCCAAAGAAGCTTTGGAGTAGCTCACTTTTTTATTTGGGTTTTAGTTACTAGTTGATACAGAAAAGTAGAATAATTACTGGGGCTTCAGTTTTATTATTGTATATTTTACTCTGTTTAGAATTAGCCTGAAGCACTTGGAGCACCTATAGTATTTTGAAGCAGTAGAATTTTCTAGCCAAAATTGAATGTCATTTTCCCTGAGGAACTTCAATAAGGAGCTTCTAGATGGTGTCCATCTTGGAATTCCCACCCATATATTTTCAGTGTTACACTGTTTAATGCAATAAAACTACTGGAAAACTCTAATAAGCACAATAAACTGGTATCCTACAAAATGTGTAAGCACCTTAAAATCCTGGCCCAAATCCATACTGTCTGTTTCAGTCTTACCCTAACAAGACCAAAGAATCATTTCTTCAGCTCATGGCTCGATTGCTTCATAACTCATCAAAACAATTATTTTAATTCAAATTTTGTTATATGCCAATGAAATTCTTTCATGGACATTCAGGAGCGAGGCATCCCTTCGATATTATAGAACCACATGGAAGACTGTTCAACAGAGGGGAAAAGGAAGAAAACTTAAATATAATAGTGTTTGGGCATTGATTTTGTGATGGCCAGCAGTTTTCAGTTTTTGTTATTTACATAAATAATCATATCTATGCCTTTCTACTGTCTCTGACTTTCAGGGACATCCCTGATTTTGACTCAAATTTTAGTTCTGCTTCTCTTAATCCATCAAAAAATTGGCGACATTTGTAAAAAAGGTGGTGTGATATATTTTATAAATAATGGCAATAATTGGAGTTGTAGACATCTTTTACTTCAGGGAATGAATATTAATTCATATTCTCTTATTCTGTCAATATCTTAACTTACTAGTACTAATATTTTAAAAGTATCCCTGATTGTTCCTGATTATTTCTGGATGTGTTACTGATTCTGTTGATATTTGTCCCTGATTCATTGAGAGCTATAATATAGTTGTGTGTGTGTGTACATTTACATTTGCTTCTATCTGCAAATACAAGTGAAATTCAGAAATTAGTAGGAATGTTTTCAGATAATATCCCTGCTTTGACACTACCACCCAAAGCTGATATATGCTACTTTACCTGAAATGTGAGAACAAAAGGTCAACATGCTTATTTTAGCAGCACCCACATTTCTCTTGTTCTAATGGTGTTTTATTCTAGCCCTTACTGCACTGGGAAACACCTAAATGCGCAGTGTGAAGTGTGCAAGATGCAGGATATTGACAGATATCCCACTGCAGCCAGAAAAATAAAAAGAAAAAATGTAAATAATAATTTTATAGAATCTTAGACTTTATACTGTTAGTTAACATAAGTTAGCAATATCCCTAAATTAAAACCAGAGCAAGTTACTTGGAGGAGGTCCAAACTATTTCTTAGCTTGCTTGCTGCTGAGTTGTTTAGCTGATCATCTGTCAGCACTTACCCTGAGATGATTTGCAATTTCAGTGAAGCAATAGCTGGGAACAAAAGAAAGCATCTTGTTAAAAGTCCTGTGAAAACAATAAGCATATGGACTCATCCTGAGATGAATTGTGATGCCGTTGGTTCAGTAGTAAACACAAGAAGGAAACAATTTTTTTAAGCTCCATGAAAAGGCTAAAATTAATCTAAAATAAATCTAAAATATACCAAAGCTACATGCTGTCTTCAGATTTTAATGGAACATAGAAAATAAATGGCATGCTACACTGTCAGAAACCACACTGACGAATATAATGACATCAAGTGGGTACAGTGCACAAAGCAACCAAGGCCATAGAAGATTAATTAAGCACGCTTAACCACTGAATTAGTGCTGACATAAGCTCTCCCTTGGTTACTCTTATTTATTATGTGCAAAACACAAAAGGTCAGGGTAGCTAAAGGACAACACTAATTCTATAATCTACGTATACCTGTCTGTCTTCATTATAATATTTTCAAAGGGATCATTGAAGTAATTCAAGTACTTTTCAAAACATTTAGGTCAGTCATTTTTAGTATTTTTTTCTTCAGTTATCTTCCACATACTATTTCATTATTTTCACACATACATATGTATATTTATATATTTCACTATATTGGCTGTTATTTAATTTTACAGTCTTTGATTGGTAAGTTACAGGTGTTACTAATTTGTTGACATTTTCCTAATACTTATGAATCGATGCCTGTTAATTCCTAAAAAGGCCTCCTGTCATTCAAATAATCTGATAATATGCGTATGGTTGTTTGCAGTTCCTTTAGTACTTATTTAAATTACCTTGTGAAAAAAAATCATGGCAGAATATACTATTCAATGAAAGGAGTGATGATGTAGTCAAGGAAAGTAGAGTTGATGAATAGGGATTGGCTGTCAGAATTGTTATGCCAGCCTTTATTTTAGTATAATGATTTTAGCACATGAAAATGTGCTCATTTTTATCTTGGAGGGTTAAGTGCTTGAGGTTTGTGTATAAAGACTGCTTGCTTACTTTTATAGTACACTGGTATATTTCTGCATTCAACCATTCCAGGAGAATTGGTATTTACACTTTATTTCAGTTTGAGGAAGTATTTTATGTATATGATTTAAGATGACCACAGCAGGGATGCAGTGATCTTTGGAGAAAACCATATTGGTGATTTCTTAGTTATCATTGTAGTAAAGTTGGATATCAGCAGTGAATATAGAGAATTATTATTTGTTCTCTCATAATAACAAACTATAGTATGTGTTTGAAACATGGATACCAACAAATTCACCTTAAGAGCAAAGCTTGAGAGATGAATCTTGATAACCATGTCAAGAAAACATAATAAGGGGTATGACTAGTGTGACACAGTTATAAAGCTTTGTAGTGCATGGAGCTTTATTTGTTCCCTGTTCTAAAACAGTTATAGAACAAAAGTATAGAAGCAGAAAGTACTTTACCATCTTGTAAAATATTTTTTGTTGTCATACAGACAGTAAGCAGAAAAGAAGTATCTCTCCAAAGAAAGAATGGCTTTAAAAGCTATTAAACATCATTCTGTCACATTTTCTGTTCATACATGTGACAGAACAAAGTATCTAAAAACTTTTAAATCTGCTTTGCCTTCTGCTTATGTTGTTTGCCAGCAAACACTGTCTACTGTTATCCCCTTTTCATGATACTTGATCTTAACAGCACTTAGGCGTGCATAACAAAATCTTAAGTACATTTCCGATTTCAAAAATGTGCTTAATAAGATTGTTTTTCTCCAGAATTGGAGTAAAATCACAGCATTTTATACAGAATTAATTTCAGGTGCATTATGTTGTTAATGAGTATTTCTGTGTTACCTTTAGATTCTAATACATTAAATGGGAGTTTGGCATAGCAGTTAAGGTGTTTACCTAACACACATAATGTGCAGCTTTTGATTTTCACATGGGGTAATTGGATAGGCTGAAAATGGCCCACAAGGACAGTTAGTCTAGTACTAATCTATGAACCTATATAATGAAATTGTGATAATAAATGGCCCACAATGGGCAGTTAGCCTAGTACTAATCTGAGAGCCTATATAATGAAATGATGATAATTAGTGGATTACACAGTTACTTTTATGTTATTTTTGTGCTGTTTATTTTAAAACCAGATAGCTGGAAGTGACTATATCAGCAGCAGGTTATCATGTGGGCAATTTCATGGTGCAATAATGCTACAGTGGAATCTGCAATTGGTCATGCCTATGATATTTGTCTAGTTTTGAAGTTATTAACCTTTCTAAAATCTAAGGAGCAAGTACACTTGTTCCAGAAGGATGCAAATAAATCAGCTAACCTACTGGTCACACAAATCTGTTTGCAGCATGTAATCTACATATCAGAGCTGTTACTCATGTAACTGGTACCCTGGACAAGGTTCCTGTTGGGGCACCCTTAACAAGATTTGAGGAGCAAAAAATGGCCTTCTAGAATGGAGGAAAAACAACCTCCAGCTTCAGGCAAAGAGATAGTCTATTTCTACATTTTTGTTTTGCTATCATTGTTGCAAAACCTTTCCAAAATTGTAGCTCACACATAATGCAGGCACCCTTTGAAATAATTCAAGCAACTGTAATGTTAACCGTGGTTGCTTAAAAGATTAATGTTTACATAAGCAAGGACCAATCAGCACCTCTTCTATAGTTCCAGTTGTGCCCACTAACAGCCTGTGGCCTGGACAAGCACTCTTTTTACCCCACTTTTAGAATGTACTTGCTACATTCTCCAAGTCTAGTTTCAAAAAGTACTGTTAGGATAGAACATAGATTTTTAGTTTTGTGTTATGACAAAGTTCTTCACATTATTTAGTTTTCAAGTCTTTTCCCTTTTCATTTAGATACAGTGAAGTAAAACTATAAGTGAAACACATTCCCCTGGATTCAATAAACTCTGGGAAGGAATAGTACTATTCCTGCATGGAGTGGTTTGTGTCCATGTAGCCACAGCAGTGCACCTTAAATATTCATGAAGGCACTCTGCTGTTTAGGCTAAATAGACACAAACCATGAATGAGTGCAGGGGGCATGTTTAAGTAGTGCACAGACGACGAACATCCCCCCTGCTCTCAGAACGTGCTATACGGCATTTTCTAAATGTGATCTGGCATAATATTAGAGAATTTCTCTAATATTATGCCAGTATTTCAGTGTCCATGGACACTGAAATTAATTAAATGATCATTTCAGTGTCCACGGACACTGAAATATGTATGGGAGCAGGAAACCAATGCAGGGGGGTGTGTGACACACTCCCTGCATTGTAAAAGTGCTGTACGATACCTCGCAACCTGCTAAAGCAGTAAATGTGGATAAAGGCACAAATAATAGGGGGAAAATTCCTAAAAAGGGACATTTCTTAAATATTGTCCTCACAGACTTAGAAAGTTGATAGAAAACAGGTCATGCATTAGCATAAATGTCCGAAGGATAGAAGACTGAAAGTCAAATGTATGCCATTATTCCCTGACAGCAGTCACTGTGGACAAAGGCACAAATAATCGGGGGACAAAGCACTAAAAAGGGACAGCACTTAATTATTGCCCTCACAAACTTAGAAAAGTTGATGGAAAACAGGTCATGCAATAGCATGAATTTCTGAAGGATAGAAGTCTGAAAGTCAAATGTATGCCATTATTCCCTGACAGCAGTCCATGTGGACAAAGGCACAAATAATGGGAGGACAACGCACTAAAAATAAGGACACTACTTAAACATTGTCCCCACAAACTTAGAAAGTTGATAGAAAACAGGATATATATTAGCATGCATTTCTGAAGGACAGAAGCCTGAAAGTCAAATGTATGCCATTATTTCCTGAATGCAGTCCTCAATGACATGTCAGAAAACCACAAAACTCACTATATAACATAATAATATAATAATGTAATAAATCTTTTGTTTTACATGCTAAGGAATGTTTAAGCATAGCTAAGCAGGTGTGCACGGGGTCTATATTAGATAATCGAACTTTCAAAAGTCCGACTGTTATATGGTTGACACCATATGATCAAATTTTTTAAAGTTCGAATGTGTTAATGGAGATCTCCATACAGAGCAGAATGGGAAGATTTCCCTTTTCTGCACTGTAGTGTGATCTCAGAGTTGGTATATTTAAAGAGTGGGGTGTGTGTGGGGGTGCATCCCCCCTTGTGAGGGGATGCAGGTGGGCTTGCCCTCCCCCCTGCTTAAAATGTTCAGGTAGGTTATTTGTGTAGTTTATTTTTTTTTTAATTAGATGTTCGAACTTTTAAAAGTTTGATCATATGGTGTTGACCATATGACAGTCGAACTTTTGAAAGTTCGATTATCTAATATGGACCTATGTGCGCGACATTGCTTAAACATCCCATAGGAGATAAATAGAAATATGCAGCTAAAATTCTGAAACTTAGATAGTGTAGTGGTTAGAGTCCTGGCTTTCCGTGCATGTGTTCATGGTTCAAGTACCAACACAGACAAGTTATTCTTATATGGGAAAGCAGTGTTAAAATTATTTTTTTTAAACTTAAAATATGCGGTAACTGTTTTTTGTCAACCAGGGTAGTGTCATGTCTGATGAAGCAGTAGAGAAGTACTGTGAAAGTGCTAACATTTTCTGGAATTCATTTGTATTCAATAAACTTTTGAACCTGGAATTCTGCCACCTGCATTGCCTCTTCCTTTGATTCTTTGTTAGTAACTGTTTTTTATCAACCAGGGTAGTGTAGCTGGTGTAAAATTGAAATGTGAGTGCATGTAATATGTGAAATCACCCATGTATGCACAAGTGTCCCATACAGTATAGTTACACCCCTTGCTAATGTAATGAAAGCACATAGAGGGATGTCATGTAAAGTAAATCATATACACCTACTAAATGAAACCATAATCCTGATATTTTTAAAATGGAAAATGAGCAATAGTCAACAATGCCCAGCTATGTTTACCAGGTTTAAGCATCACTTACACATGCTTGCTAAGCAGCAGGTATCTCAGCTAAGCAGATTTGCACACTATTAAGCAGTACTCAGCAATTACCCCTTTAAGCAATGTTGAACTCAGCTTAGCAGATTTGCGCATTGCTAAGCTGTTTTCAGCATTTTTGAAATAGTCCAATGACAACAAAGGGCAGGAATATGGCCTTATTTAAACCTTGCAGGTGGGAATACAGCCATAACCTGTTTAGTTTGATCACTGCAGGAACATGTCTGGTGTTGGAGAGGTAGCGCACTTTAGGTGCAGCACTGGAGCATTCAGGATTCCAGGGTCATAGCTGGACTCCTTGTTGAAAGCCATTACGAGAGACTGCTGCCGGGCCAGTACCACGGCTCACAATACAAAATAGAGGTCTGGGACCATCTTGCACATAATCTCACCAGTGCTACTGGCATCCCCCACACTAGTGAGCAAGAACGGCACCACTATGCTGACATAAAGCGGAGGAAGGGGCACTCTTGGCCCAGTGGATCCAAGATGCATGGGCATGGAATGCTCCCGTAGTGAGTATGTATCACTATCAAGTAGTTTTTAGCAAATACTAGCCTGATAATGTGATAGACAGGTATGCATAATGTTTGTTTCTCTCCCCTACAGCTGCAGCAGAGAGAGCTATGAACATTGAAGCCCATGGTGACAGACTGCTGAGGCTGCACCAACAGGCTGGTGAATACAAATCTATTTTGCAGTATATTGTTCAAATAGCTAAGAAGGAGTACATTGCTTACTGCTAGTAGGTATACTGTGTGAACTGAATAAGTAAAAATGTTTGACAGACTATTATTGATGTGCAATAAAACTACCTAATAAACTGTTGTGTTTATTCTGGTATGTTGTTGTAGATATTTAGAATGTATACAGATTCTTCACAGCAAATGTGCCTGCGACAGCATACATTAACTGAACTTCTTCTGTGAATCTGCTGTAAGAAAACCCTAGATGGTGGAGCTGTAAAACAAGATATAACTGAAATGTGAAATATATACTGCACTAAGCTCTGAACCCTAAATAGTAATGTGTAAAGGTTTAAATTGTGTTCCATCCAGCATTGTCATGTGTTATCCTTTGCTTTCCAGATTGCAGTAATCCAAAGGATTAATGCACAGTACAATAACTGTCATGCATGCATCACAGGATTCCAAGTTCAGACTGTCTAACCAAGAGACTATTAGGTAGAAGCCAGTGAAACTAGAAACAGCAGTGCCCCAGTAGCATAGTGTGATGAGAAATAGCTTAGTTGATAATTTTGTACACCCAGACATGGTTCGAATCCAGGGAGTGGTACTACACACAAGGAATCAGGAATAAATGTAAAAAAGTCAGGTAGTGTTAACAGATTTTCTCCACAGATTGTACAGATAAGGAAATGTTGGTAGTAGCTGTATGAAGGGTATACTAATAAACTGTGTACAACTGTTCTACTGTCCCACCACATGCCTGCAAATGACAGCAGGATAGGTACATACAACATGCACTCTTCCTGATACATGTCTCTCAAGTGTCATGCTGTCATGGTTAGTGGTCACTGCTGCCAATAACCCTGCAGACAGATAGGAAACCAGTTGAAATATGCCAGTAGCACACTCACATAACAGCAGTTCAGGGTACCCCTCCTGTGCCAGATATGTAACCCTGACATGTAGGAGTCCCCCCTAGTCATGTACCCAGAGTTGTCGCAGTTTGCCACATACCATTCCAGGCTGGCAGTTTAATAGGTATGTTTGTGCTATAGAAGCTATGGGCCATAAGCAGATGTAAAGTGAGGGCAGACCCATAGAGTATTGAGCAATACTGTTTTGGAAAATAGAAGCATAAACAGTTGTTAATGGACATTTTGTTTCTCCCCCCACACCTCATCTGGATCAATACTAAAATTCATATACTATGGGTATGTTTTACTCCAAACCTAATGTTGGGACTTGTGTTCTATTATTGTTCATGTATTTGATTGGTTGCATGTTAACATACTTGTTCAAATACCATTGTTGTTGGCCTGTTGCTGTCAATGTTACTGGCATGCTGTTACGATGCATACTGTTATTCCATTTATGCATGTGTTCATTTTGCTATGCAACTGTTTCAAATCTGTTTTATGGGGTTAATTGGAACATCCATGCATGCTGTTATAACTAATCTGGAAATGTGTTGTTCTTGACTAACCAACATATTCTTTAAAACCTCAACACCATAGCACGTTTTGGAAGGCAGATCCCAGTGAATCTGCCTGTCCCACCTCATCTGGCCATGGCACCAGGCCCCAGCACATCTGGGACCCAACCTGGGCCTTCCTTGTCCACTGGCCCTGCCCCACCTTCGGGTGGAACCACCTAGGGGATGGGGCCCATCCCCCCCGGGAGTGGGCTCGGCAAGAGCCTGTCACCCACAGTCAGGTCTAGGGTTTGGTGTGCAGTGCCATCTGATCAGAGTTGGATGGGCAGCTGCACCAGATAGAGGGCTGCCTGACGCACCTCAAGGGGAAGGCTGCCCTTCCTGTCCAGCCCCCAGCACAGCCACCTTCAGGGTCGTGAAGGAGCAGTGGTGACTGGCCATGGGTGGAAACCTCAGTCCCACTGTATCCATTTAGGGGGCTCATGGGCTTCGGATTTCCAACCACCCTCCCTGTCAAAGGTGTTTACCCCTCTCATGTGTCATATACCACCCCTGTCCTGTTTGTCTTGTCTGTCTGCAAATATAACCTATCCCACCCAACCTACCTCCCAAAACATACCTATAGCCCTTCCCCGACATCCCACTCTCATCATAAAAAAAAAGGGCATCTGTCCCGCAAAAACAAAAAATATTGCCCCATATATAGCTCTACATTTTGTCCCTGTGTAAAGTGAAACTAATCAATCAACCCACTGATTACTCTGCAAATGTCTGTCACCAACATCCCTCCCTGCAGGTGTGAGACTGTAAATTCCAAATTCTATACATGTAATGCACACCTGTTACTGCCAAACAAATGTAGAGCTATGGTTCTTTCCTACATCCGTCCTGCACCTCCCTAGCTGCTTTTCATAATGTTTTACCCTCTACCTGCCCACATTTCACCACTTTCCTATCACCCTGTTTTCTTTTCTTTAAAGAAAATTAGCACGGGTGTAAGTGGGAGTAATCGGTGTTAAGTGAAGCTAAGAGGGTTTATTTAACCATCTTTTAGCAATGCTTAGCACCACACAAAACTGCTCAAACCCACTTACATCTGCTTAAAAGTGCCTTAATCACTCTGTCTCCATCCTTGTTCTGCATGGCAACAAAATAATCAGCGCTGCCAAGTCTCAAATCCAGGATACTGTACACTATAATCAGAGCAATGTACCACTACACCATTTGAATTGTAGAAATTTCTGATGCTTTTTCAAACATATCATGCAGTAGAGTCATTCAACAGTAGGGGAAAAATCTGTGGAATCATTTAGGTTTTGTGTATATACATATACAGATATATGTGTATGGAGATGCATATATATGAAAAATGTATTAATATATATGTGTATATATATATATATATATATATATATATATATATATATATATACATATATATATATATATATATATATATATATATATATATATATATAGATATATACATATATATTACAACAAGGGGGTTACAACAAGAACAAGAACCAAAGGTGGTAATTTGTGAAACACTTATGGGTACTGACTCCATTGGGAATCAACAGGTGGTTTCCAGCAAAGAGGGTTTTCACATTTACAATTATAGTGAATTACAGATTTCTGATACGTTCTTTGATCTATTTACAAAGGGCTTTAAATATATTCCTCAAAGAAATAGTGATATCACTAAAACTATTTTAGACTTAAAAATTTTTATTCGCAAGTTGAATTTAGAAAATCTTTTGGGTAATGGAAATTTTGATTCCAATACTAGTGTTCCTTACAAGCCTAGTATTTATAATCCACCCATACATCCACAGTTAAAAAAATCTGGAAACCAGGATGGAAAAGAGGATTAGACAAATCAATAGACATTATGTCTATACTCCTAATTTAGAATCAACTGAAATAGAATTGCTTAACCAACTTAGTCATAATCCCAACATTCGGGTAATGGAACCCGGCAAGAGTGGGGGAATAGTACTTATGGAAAAAATTTTGTATGAAGGAAAAATGAATTAAATCTTACACAATGGATCCAGATATAGGCCAGTTTCTATTAATGAGATTAATGTCTCATACAAAAAAATAGACCTGGCTATCAAGGACCTATTCGACCAAGGTGTTATAGACTATGGGGTATATTCTTTTCTTGAGAACACAACCCCCAGGGTTCCCTCTATATTTGGGATACCCAAAGTTCACAAAAGTATCCAAGATCCCCCATTAAGGCCTATAGTTGCTGCACAGGGTTCCAAGATTTCCCCCTTATCCAAGTTTTTGGATAAGAAGCTTAAACATCTTTGGGGTAAAGAGAACCATCTACTTAAGGATTCTTGGGAATTTTTGGCTAAAATTACACCAAATTTATATTCTCCCAATTTGGTCTTTTTGACTATTGACATTGTGGACCTTTTTTCTGTGATTCCACATGACCTGGGTTTAGCTTGGTTGGAGGTAGCCCTTAGAAAAAATGGAGGGGCTAGTGAAAATGATATTTTTCTAGTAATGGAACTGATGGAATTAGTCTTAAACAACTATTTTTTATATTTTTCAGGGGAGTATTTCCAGCAAATTTCAGGTGTGGCAATGGGGGCCAATTGTGCCCCCACCTATGCAGATATAGTTTTATCTGTGTGGGAAAGTAAATACGTTTTTAATAGTATATACAGCCAGCACTGGACTTTCTATTCACGATTCTTGGACGATATATGTATCTTTTGGACGGGCTCAATTAACATGTTGGAAGAATTTCTTAAATATTTAAATTCCAGTACCGAATTTTTGAAATTTACATATCAAACTTCCAAGAATCAGGTGAATTATTTGGATGTAACCTTGAAAGTTAAAAAGGAGGGTTTTCAATCTACTATTTTTAGAAAACCTACTTTTTCTAATAGTTATTTGAGATACACAAGTTCACATCCAAAATACCAGAAGAAGGGTATAGTCAAGGGGCAGTTTGTCCGAGCCTCTCGGATGACGTCTGATGACCTTGACTATGTACATGAATGTTCAGTGCTTATGAGGTTGTTTTTGGAGAGGGAATACCCCCTAGATCTTATTGAAAATGTTTGTAGAGAAGTTAATGTAGTGAGGGGAACAGAATACCAGCCTATTTTAGGCCTAGGTAATTTGCCTACACACTCCCTTTCTACTGATGATGTGGATGATTTAAGTGGAAGTTATAAAACAGTGTTTGTCACTGATTATAGTGCCAATTCATGTATTATTAAAAAAATAATTGAGGAAGAATGGCGACACTTTTGTGATATTACTGACCTTACTAATTTAAAAGGGAAAACTATGAAAACTGTTTTCCGTAAGGGTAAAAATATAAAAAAACATCTTGGAATGGGAGATGGAGACTAAAGTGTCCTCTAACCAACGTAAGGGTACATATAGATGTGGAACCTGTGGGCAATGCAAATATATAGCACACACTGACAAAGTTTATATTCCAGCTAGAAATAGATGGATTGATGCATCAAATTATTCTAACTGCAATAGTCAGAGATTAATTTATTTAAGTATGTGCCAGGTTTGTCAGGGGTTTTATGTAGGCAAAACAGAAAGACATCTGAAACGAAGGATTTATGAACATTTTTATGAAATACAAAAGCAGAATTACAGCAATGCTCTGTACCGACATACCCACAGGCCACATTTACATTTTTTGTACTTGAGACACAAAGGAGGGACCACAGGGGGGGGGTCCATGGGAGACCCGGTTAGAATACCGGGAAACCTTTTGGCAGGTGTTGCTGGAAGCTAATAGGATGCCTGGTATGAATCACCATATATCTATTCTACCATTGTTAAAATTAAAAGCTGCCAAATTATGAATTTGTTTTTAATATGGATTATTTACAATTTTAACATGCAAAGATTTTTTAATAACAAATTTTATATATATATATATATATATATATATATATATATATATATATATATATATTGAAATGTAATTAATGAAATATGTAAAGTTTTGTTTATTATAGTAATGTTCAATATTAGTATTTTTAGAACTCTTTGGCTTTAAAAATTAATTAATTAATTAAGGAAAATTAATTGGTGTATATTGGTTGTGAAGGAATATATAAATGGACTGTTTGAGGAGTGACATTTTATCTGAAGAAGTCAGACAGTTATACTGACGAAAACGTTGTGATTTTATTTTGACGTTAATAATAAATACTTCATTGTGATTGCGGTCTCCTCATCATCTGGTATTGGTTTTGTGAGTTTTTAGTTACCAGTAGAGTCTTCGGTGGAGTTTTCTTTTATATATATATATATATATATATATATATATATATATATATATATATCTGCAGTAAAAACCAAACGGTGCTGGCAAGAGTTACCTGCAACAACAATAAAATGAACAGTAAAAAACAAAGCAGGAGGTAGCAGCCACGGCTATATAGAATAACAGCTTTATTAGTAAAAGAGGTGAGCGCTTTCATGGCACCAGCCACTTCATCAGACAATCAAAGAAGAGTAAAGCACAGCATTTATACCAAGCTTATCATTGCCATCAACTACCCAATTAATCCTTAAAGCCATATACTTAGTATAAAAAGTTTTATATCTAGTGTGAAAAATTTTAAAAGCTTAAAATTAAAAAACAGCTCAACAATAGAAACAGCATATTATAACATACAATATAAAAGTATAAATATATATAAAAATATAAAAATATATAAAAAAGTATAAAAAAGTATAAAAGGTCGAAGGGGGAGGGGGGTACTACCTACTATTTCTTTAAATCTCTATTTAGAAGAATGGGTTTAATATTGATTTTGTCATTCAGGCCTACCCCAATGTTAGCTCGTAGCCTTATAATCCATTCTAGTTCCCTAGTTTCTACTCTGTTCCTAACATCTCCACCTCTATTGTCGGTATAGACTTTATCTATTACAAAAAAAAAATTTGTGTGTCTCATCATGGTCCCTCACATGCCTGGCCCGACAATAGAGGTGGAGATGTTAGGAACAGAATAGAAACTAGGGAACTAGAATGGATTATAAGGCTACGAGCTAACATTGGGGTGGGCCTGAATGACAAAATCAATATTAAACCCATTCTTCTAAATAGAGATTTAAAGAAATAGTAGGTAGTACCCCCCTCCCCCTTCGACCTTTTATACTTTTTTATACTTTTTTATATATTTTTATATTTTTATACTTTTATATATATTTATACTTTTATATTGTATGTATTAAGTTGTATGATGTAATATGCTGTTTCTATTGTTGAGCTGTTTTTAATTTTAAGCGTTTAAAATTTTTCACACTAGATATAAAACTTTTTATACTAAGTATATGGCTTTAAGTATTAATTGGGTAGTTGTCTGATGAAGTGGCTGGTGCCACGAAAGCGCTCACCTCTTTTACTAATAAAGCTGTTATTCTACATAACCGTGGCTGCTACCTCCTGCTTTGTTTTTTTACTGTTTATATATATATATATCTATATATCTATCTATATATATATATATATATATATATATATATATATATATATATATATATATATATATATAATCTTTTATATATATATATATAACTATATATATATATATATATATATATATATATATATATATATATGTTCACAACATGTAGTGCACTCATATCTCAGAACCATACCTCTCAACCTGTTATTGGAAGAAATCTGGGCAAAGGCTGTAAAAATGGGGGGACAATGGGCCACAACTAGAGACATCTTTCAAATATTGCTCTTAGAAATGTAGAAAGTTGCTCGAGTAACAATATCTGTTTCAGAAAAACTTAAAATGAACACACCCATTCCTTTTATACTGTTCAATTAATGCAGGAAATGATGTAATGACTTCAAACATATTTAAAATGTTTTCAAAAAAACAAATAAATCCTGTTTTGTCTATTCTTAAATTATAAAATCAAATATATATTAAGTGTAATCAATTCTCTATCTATACAATAAAAAACACTTTAAATTAATGATTTCATTTAGCCCTGGTGCTTCATCTGCCCCAAACACCAGTTGCCAAAAAGCCTCTCTGGGTTCCAAAGTGTTGTTTAAATCTCCCACTAACAAACCTTTGTCTACACTGTCTAAAACAAAAAACTCATATTTTTTTAAATCAGGACATGAAAGTGCATGTCTGGCCAGAACGTTGTTTTTATCTTTCTTTTTTATGGATAAAATGTGTTCATAGACCCTACGTTTAAAGCATCTCTTTGTTTTTCCTATATAATAATTTTTACACGTAACACAAGTTGCTAAATAAACCACTAACTCACTGTTGCAATTGTAATACTTTTTGGCACAAAAAGTTTGTTCAAATGTTCTACTACAACAAAGGAAGAATTACACCTGTATCTACACTGCTTACAGTTTGTGCAACTAAAAGTTCCTTTTTTGTTTGAACAAACTCTGTCTGTGTTCTTATTTTTTTCTGTTACTGATTCAAACATGTGTTTAATATCAGTAATTTTCTTAAATGTAAACTTAGGTGTTTGTCCTAAAATAGAAGCCAAGTCCTTGTTTCCAAGGATAATTCTCCAATTGTTTTCGATGATAGATTTAATACACCACGTTTCTTTGACAGTTGGTATAGGAAATGCGGTGTAAAATTCCTGTGTATGCATTTCAGTGTTAATACTACAAACTAATGGTGCACCTACTGCTAAATCTTTTGAAAATAAAATAGGTTTAGCCACTCCTTTTCTCAAAAAGCTGACTTCACTTTCTATTTTTTCTAAAAAGCCTTGTTCATACCCTCTATATAGAAAAAGGGATCTCAAAAATAATAATTCTTCCTTGAAAATCTCTTCTTCTGATGTGAGTCTACTTAATCTTATAATGTGACCTTTTATAACTCCTCTTTTCATGTGAAATGGGTGTATACTGTCTTTGTGTAAGTATTGATTAGCAAAATACGGTTTCCTATATATTTTACTTTTAAAACTTTTAGTGACATCATCAATGGTTAGTGTCAAATCCAGAAAATTTATATTTTTCCCAAATCCCCCAATTTTGAAGGACAAAAAATCTGTAGTCTGTTTTAAATTATAAACAAATTCCACAAAATCTGCATGTTCACCCCTCCATAGAAAAAACAAATCATCTATGTATCTATAGTACAAACAAACATTACTGAAATTTGCATTAGATCTTAAAAAGTTGGTTTCCCAATTTGCCATGACAATATTGGCAAAATAGTGAGTTTTTTTGTTTTAGACAGTGTAGACAAAGGTTTGTTAGTGGGAGATTTAAACAACACTTTGGAACGCAGAGAGGCTTTTTGGCAACTGGTGCTTGGGGCAGATGAAGCACCAGGGCTAAATGAAATCATTAATTTAAAGTGTTTTTTATTGTATAGATACAGAATTGATTACACTTAATATATATTTGATTTTATAATTTAAGAATAGACAAAACAGGATTTATTTGTTTTTTTGAAAACATTTTAAATATGTTTGAAGTCATTACATCATTTCCTGCATTAATTGAACAGTATAAAAGGAATGGGTGTGTTCATTTTAAGTTTTTCTGAAGAAGTTCACGGTAATAAAGTGAATGAAAGTGCTTAAAACATTCTATGGTCTGAGTTTTTTGCCTGTTGGAAGTTGTCCGTTTCTGGATTTGGTGTTTACATTTCATTTTTAAAGTTTCAAGTTTTTCTGTGTGTTTACAATATCTGTTTCAGCATACATGTTCTAAAGGATATGAGGTCTGGAACTAAAAATATGTCATCATTTACTGACAGACATCCTCCGATCATCACAGTGATTTACCAGAGAAATTAGAATAAATTTTGGAACAGAGACAAAATATGAGCAATACATCTGGATGTTCTGCAACAGTGCAGCCAGTTGAGAGGTATGCTCAGCACCCTGTACTGCAATTAATCTGGACCAAGCCTGACAAAGTGGGGGGAGAAAGCCATGAACATAGGGATGTATTTGAAATACTTGACTAGATAAGCTGAGACAGTTGCTACAGTACCACCATCTGTTTTAACATATATTGTCCAAAATAGCACAACTCCAGGACTCAATTGCTTCTCAGTAGTTAGTGCCTGAAATCCTCACATCATCCCATTGATTAGTCAGACATACACAACACTTATGGGGAACACACCAAAGATATGAGCCATACTATTGGACATCCTACAGATAACTGGACATAACATGACATTAGGGAAAGTATACTGAGCTGCTTAGCATGTCACTAAGCACCGTCCAAACTACAGTCAGACTGACACAACGCTACCCCAAGTCAGCTATGGGGAATTACACATGAATTTGCAAAAATATCAGGCACTACAGGGATGTAACAGTAATGAAAAACAGTCACCGGTGTGAGCCTGCATACCCACAAACAATTTCACTGCAGTCACAGTGACATACTGATAAGCCAAATGAACAGTAGAGTATAATGACTGTGTGAACATAAATATGTTTGACACTCACACACTACCCCTACATATACTGCCCAAGTCACACAGTGTAATCTGACTCCTGTGGTGGTATGAATCATGTCTCAGTCTGCCCTACAAACATATACAGCTGATAGACCACCAGAAACTGGAGCAGCATGCACAGTCAGATAGGAAAGGAGCCATGACACTTACATGTATCCCCCTCCCTACACAGCACAACAAACATTTACACACTACACTGCTACACAATCCTGACAGTCTGTTAACAATTGCTACACATACACAGACCCCTCAACTGTACAGATTCCCACAGAATATCCAGGCTCTGACCTCAAATATATGGCCCATTTCTCATAACATGTCTGGCATTCTGCTACATCACTGGGATGATATCAGGAAAGAAGGCACTAACTAATGATATACCATATCTATTAACCTCTTATTGCATGACATCTGGACAAACCCTGACATAATTGGGGGACAGAGGCCAAAACACAGGGGCATAATTGAAATATTGCTGTTATAAACTGAGAAAGTTGCTGGTGTTACAGGGTTTGTTGTAACATATCTTAACTGAGGGATATCAAGTCAGGAACACAAATGGAAGGGTAGCATTTACTGACTCCAATGCCCAGGGTATGCTATTGATTTACCAAAGGCAATAACTGTCGGAGGAACAGACCAAACATAAGAGTCAAACCTCTGGCCATTCTCTGGATAGCCCTACAGTTGAGAGTTATGTCAACCACAGAACATTGTCAGACTGAGACCCACACAGAATATCCATGTCCACACAAACACTGTTAAACTAGCAAGAATCCAAATATATAACAGCGATACTCACATTTTGTCACTAAGTCTGGGACCTTCTCACCCATTTTGATGGGCTGTCTCCACATATTTTGTTGTAAGAGGTATTTCCAACTACCCTCTGTGATGCTGTTGTTCATAAACTTCCATGATGTTCTCCTCACAGGCAATGAAAAGGGGCAATGCCCACATGAAGTACTCAATCATAGGAGTGTGTTGCCATGCCATTGGTTATAGGAATAACAAATCAGCTGTTATGCATTCAATAGTAAGTGTGAGACACCAGTTGGTGCACAGGCCATCAGCTGCTCATGAGCATTACCTACAAAAAGCAAGCTGCTGCCTATGCAAAACAGGTCTATACCTCTACACAGGTAGACAGAGAGAGAGACAGACACACACATACACACAGACACACACACACACACACACACACACACACACACACACACACACAAATGGTAATTGTAATCCAAATCGATAATACTTGGGGGGAAAAAAGCATCTCAAACAAGTAAGCATGTAATGGAATGCACTAGGGGGTATGCAATAATGGGATATAGGATGGTAATCAAATATGTCTCAACAAGACTTGCTTTACTGATATATTGTTGATCAACTGCAGTGACATAGATCACAGGTCAGGCCCCTGAGTCACCCCAGGAAGGAATGGCTCACATATGACTACTACTGGAATGCCTGTTGAACAATACTGACTGTGACACTGCTAGGCCAGCTACTGGGATGTCATAGTTATCCATATGTTACTTGTAAATACAACTATGATATACATGTTTGTCTCATAAATCAGAGAGACCTATCCAGGGTATTTGCATAGTAAACTACTGCCGCAGACATGTGTGTTGAACTGCATGTGATATACAGAGCTCATACCATTCAACTGTCCAGTGTTGTGCACACAGACCATATGTGTGCCTCATATTTGTAGTCATTTACTCGTAGAGTTGTGTTATGTCTGGCAAATCATTGGCAAATCTGTGAAGACTGACATTGGAACATACTAGCATACATATGAGTGTCGGACATCCTGGTTTCTGTGAATGTAAAGGCTACTGTGCTATCAAATGACTTAAGTGTGTTACAGCAATATTAAGAAAGTGTCACTAATTTTTGGCCATTGCCCCCCATGTATGTGTGGTATCCTCCAGATGCCCTGCTCTAACAGTTTGAGAATTTATGACTGAGCAGCAAGAGTGTAAATACAGTGTGCCATACTGACATAAAACACAAATGTATATCAGGTATTACCTGTGCACATGTATGTATGAGTAGGTGTACCTGGAATCCTCATAACAACCGACATGGGATGCAAAACATCAGGTAAATAAGCTGTACATATTATACACATGTCTAATCTTAGATTCTGTGCATCCAACAGACATAAATTTCTACAGCTACTGTTTGTTGCATTGCCCTGACACAGACATGGGTACTAGAATAAGCATGATTATCAAGTTGAAATTGGAAAGGTGTCCAACTGTGTTATGACCTTGTGTCCATGTCTACTACTAACAGCTATAGGAGCACCTATATAGCTGTATGGACTCAGCATTACCATACTCGTAAAACCTGCCTCCACCAAGGTAGAGTTATCCCCTTTGCTTGACAGCAATACACAAGCCACATAATCGGTTGCCATATTGGCTGTACAGGGCCAAGTAGGAGCAGGCACCAACTTAGAAGCAAGTGAACCTTTGTCCGAATGAGCATATACGGTCACAGATGAATTACTGTGAGGCTAACTATGAGTACAAATCAGACACATCCACCAAGGCCAATCACAAGGCCTTCTTCACATGTCTTCAGTCTCAGAGGCAACAACCCACCTCATCCTGTAATGGTGGTCAATCCCACCACATATACACACACACCATAGCTAAAGCCAAAGTGCTGTAGGCAGGTTAAGGGAAAACGTCATCCCCCCCATCCCACCATCCGTATAGGTGGATATGCACAGCACTCGCACCCCTCCCGTCATCATCAGGGAGCAGGTGCATACTGACTAATCAAAGCCAGCAAAAGTAAGTCTCCATGGGACCTGATAACATTCCGGTCTGCATCCTACATGAACTCAGGCATATGCTTCCAGCTCCATTACACAGTGTATGTAAGCAAAGCCTGAGCACCATTGACATCCAATCTGCAAGGAAGATCACCACTTTCATCCCTCTACACAAAGGTGAATGATGAATGGATTATGCAATGTACTGGCCCTCATTGGGGGGAACATGACACATCAGGACCAGGAGTGCAATGCAGGTTCATACTTTGCTGATAGATGACAGGGGTATAATGTGGTTGTAAGTAGTGGTTAATGATAGTCAATGTTGATTTGTAGGTTCTGTAAATAACTTTGACCAATGTATGAGGTCCTATGATGTGTTTTCCTGTTTATATCTTCCAGGTGACATGCAGCGGCAAAGACAACCACCATATTCCACAGCTGAAATTTCAGCCATCATGGATGCCATCATCCAGCACCATGTGCCACCTCACCTGTATGTGTCTGTGTGTGTGTGTGTGTGTGTGTGTGTGTGTGTGTGTGTGTGTGTGTGTGTGTGTGTGTGTGTGTGTGTGTGTGTAACAGCAAACCTTATAATACAGGTATTAATTTACATATGTTGCCTTCCCCTCACAGGTGGATATGGTGGTTGTAGGTCAGTGTCTCTGCAGACTTTGACAATGATAGTGGTTATAGTGTGGCACAGGTGAGGTTATCAGAGGCTGAATCTGTGCCATTGTTTGGCATCCCACAGTCACCCACAATGTCCCTGCACACAGTCACAATGCCCACACATACCCCATCCCCAGCAGCCATAGATAATGAACAGCTGGCAGGTGGTGGCATGGAACAGGCTAGTTTGGTGACTATGGCAAGTGTGGGTGCAGCCACTAGCCATAGCCAGAGTGCAGGCGAGGTCCCTCACAGGTGGATGGACAGGGGTTCTTGAAAGAGGACTGCTGCCCGTCAATCTGCTGTCACGAGTGCCACAGCAGGTGTCACCAGATGCATGTTTCAGGCTGTCATAGATGCACAGGCATGTAGTAAATGCAACACCAGACAAATACTCAGGGTCTTGGATGTAACTCTTCCTGGCTTAAGTGGCAGCATACATGACCTTGTTGAGGCCACATGTCAAAATACTGAGGTCACGAATAGATGGTGGGGTGAGACCTTGGCAATCCTCACCTGTAGCATGTCTGTGCTAGAGCATGTGATGGGAGATGGGCGTCAGACATGTGTACATACATCAACACCAACATCAGCTGAGATTATATGGGGCTGTGCACATTCACACTCCCGTAGTGGCAGTACTAGCAGCACTACTGAAGAGAGGGTGCTATCCACCCCACAACAGAGCAGGCCATGGACATGTGGTCCTGGCCAGTCCTGTCAGGGGCACGGATCCAGCAGACAGCAGTCACCATCAGGAAGCAGTACTGCATCTGGCCTTGGGCCTGGTGGTGCCAGTGAGACCCCTGGCAGGAACAGTTCCTGTGTCAGTGGCCAGAGATGGTGAACTGTACACCCTGCCATGTACGTTCCACAGCTGTCCAACATACCCCTGTGTAGGGTAGCCACATAGCATGACTGTGTGCATACATACACACACACACACACACACACACACATCACCATCACAGCTAGGTCACCTCCAGACACACATGTGCGCGCGCACACACACACACACACACACACACACACACACACACACACCCCACCTCTGCATGGCCATTCATAGAATACCCCTCTAAACGCACACACATGATGTCAACCATATGGCTCAGCTTAGGTGTCTGGCAAACCAACACAACACCCTGTGCATATGAAGATACCTGTGCACATCCCTGTCTTCCATACCACTAATGCAGAAACATGCTAATACTGTTCTGATGCACAGGTTGAATTAAGTACATTTAGTTATGTAATGCTGTCCAAGGTGCTGTCAGCTTGCATTTGTAATTGGTACACTTCAGTGTGTGTGTACCTTTTCAGCCATGATGCATTGGTGTTAGTAACACTGACTGAATGTAGTCATACATGCTGTATTCTTTTGTGTTCTAGGTGTCTATGCATCAGCAGGAGGTGACACTGCAGAAATTGGCAATGAGGGATATGGCAGAGTGGTAACACATTGATTATGTCAGAGCTGAGGTATAGCTGTATATGTACACATTTACCAGGTCTGTGCAACAATTATTGCATGTAACAGAGCATATAGGGCTGAGGGATGTATACAGGAAACTCCATGGTGGTTGACGTCAGCAGGCCTTGTGAAGTGGACAATGGTAAGTGCAAAGGGTGGAACACACCTCAGATTGGTAAAACCCACATCCCCAGAAGACATTGTGTTGACCAAACACACAGACAATACTGTTTCCACACACACAGTTACACACACACACACACACACACACACACACACACACACACACACACACACACACACACACACACACACACACACACACACACACACACACACACACACACACACACACACACACACACACACACACACACACACACAGGATTACAGTTGCCAGTGTTGTGCTTGGAAACCCTACCCATCTAGTTAGTGGTACTACAGTGTTATGTGGTAATCGCAGGTGGCACGGAACTGTGATGACTGTTACAAGGTACCTGTAAAGTGAATAACATCACATGCCCTTGTAAGGTATGGCAATGGGGTGTGTAATGGGTATGGAAGACTCATTAGACTGTCACCTATTGTTCTACACACTCACAAACACTGCTGTACACAACAAATGCACCCACAATTGGCAGTACTAACATTAGCAGCCCTGCCTATTATGCTATTCATTCCATACTGTTACAAAACTGTTGCACATGGCATTGGGCTTATAGGGCTGGAGTATCCACAAATACCTCTATGGTGGATGTGAACAGTGGACTTTGTAAAGTGGACCTTGGGACATGTACTGGGAGTACCATGGCCTAAAACCACAGCCACCCAATGGATATAATTCTCACTCAAACACACACACACATGCAGATTTGCCAGGACTGAGATTAGAACCCCTGCCTATCTAGCTACTGCTAATACAGTGTTATGCATTTATCGTATGTGCCACAAAGCTTACAGAGTGAAGAGAGTCCCAAGGTAATTCCAAGGTTAACAACATCACCAGGCCTTGTAAAGTATGGCAACGGGTGATTTACTGGGTGAGAATGGACCCAAAATACTCAAACCTACAGTTATAAACACTTACACACACAAATACACTCATACACACATTTGTCAGGACTGAGATTAGCAGCCTTGCCTATCTTGTTCATCAGTCTATACTGTTACATAGTTCCTTCACACAGCACAGAGCTTATTGGGCTGAAGAGTGTCAACAGATACCTCTATAGTTGAGGAAGACAGCATGCCTTGTAAAGTGGGCCTTGGGACATGTACTGTGAGTACGACTGCCTAAAAATGTAAAACTGACCCCCACAATGGATATAGTTCTCATTCAGACACATACACAAGATATGATTCTCACACACACACACACACACATGCGTGCACACACACACACATACAGGCACGCGCACACACACACACACACACACACACACACACACACACTTGTCTCGGGACTGAGATTAGAACCCCTACATATCTAGTTATTGCTAATACAGTGTTATTCATTTATCGTATGTGCCACAGAGTTTATAGTGTGAAGAGTGTTGCACAGTTCTTCTAAGGTGAACAACATCAATAGTCCTTGTAAAGTATGGCAATGGGCAGTGTACTGGGAGAGTGAGGCTTCAAAATGCTCTATCTTACAAATATACACACTTACAAATACTTACACACATTTGCCAAGGCTCAGATTAAAACCCCTACCTATGTAGTCATTCGTGTTATAGTGTTATATAGTTACCGCATGCACCATGGAGCTTATAGGATGAAGAGTGTCCCAAGGTACCTTTATAGTGAATAACATCACCGGCCCTTGTAAGGTATGGCAATGGTAAGTGTACTGGGTGAGAAGGGCCTCAAACTACTTTTATCCACGTGTTTACACACTCACAAACACTTTTATACACAGTAATGCATACACACACACACACACACACATTTGCCAGTACTGAGATATAGGTTCATAGCTTCATAGGTGTATACTAGACAAATAGCCATGGAGCCTTTACAAGCCTAGCCCAGGGGAATACCCTGGCATCGTGCCACCTGACGATAGTCCCCAGTATGTCTGTCGAGTATAGCCACTGGAGTGACCCTCAGGGTGATATTTCTTTTCCCCATCCACTCATCTAGATTTCTCTTGAAGAAGGCCAGTGAGGTGCTCTGCTTGACATGTATGTGGGCAATCTCTGGGTTGTAAACCTATCCGTCCAGCATGTTCTGTTGATTGTGGGAATGGGGTTGAGGTCTCTGGGGCATGTGGTGTGGACGGATTAGTTTCTTCAGATGTAACATTTCTGACAGAGTTGGGTCAGACATGACTGTGTAAGTCAGACAGAGATCGCCTCTAAGTAACCAATATGAGACAGAGAATAGTTGGAGTTATTGGAGTCTGTCCATATAGGGCAAGTGTTTAAGGCCTAGGATCCTCTTTGTGAGGTACTTTTGCAGCCTCTCCAGTTGTTGAACATGTCCAGTGGGGTACATGCCAAATGGGCCATTGTACTTGTTGATTGGCCTAATGAGGGGAGAGTACAGGGAGACAATGACCTCTTACTTCCTGAATGCAGCACCCTTAGTCAGCAGATGTGACACATAGAATGACTTTCTGAATGCAGTGGCACTGTGGTGGTCAACCAAGAGCTCACTGTCAACCTGTGTTCTCAGTTCTCTTATAACAACGTCATTGTTCAGTGGACTAGCATCAGTGTAGTAATTCATGGGAACCATGTTGTTCCTAAAGGGGATGGCGGCACGTTTTCTGGCATTGAGCTAAAGTCCGGGGTTCTGACACCAGTCATACATCTTAGTGAGGCCTTTGTACAGGATGTCAACATCATGTGGGGATGTAATAATAGCACCCACTTTGCAGTCATCTGGAGGCATTGTCAGCCAGAGTCCCTTCGTGTTGGGCTGGCCTTCAGATGTGCAGATCCCAACATGAGGGGACCCAGGACCAAACCCTGTGGGACTCCACGTGTGACTGGTAGACAGTCTGACATGGAGTCTGCTGCTTTCACACTTTGGGTTTTATCTGTGAGCCAGTTTGCAAGCCACCTAGTGTTATAGGGGTTGATGCCTAGCTGAGTGTGTTTGCCTATGATTCCTGAGTGAGGAATGGTATCCAGGGATTAGAAGGGCCACTTATCTTGTAATTTATTCCATACTGTTGCATAATTAGTGTCTACAGCTACCTCTACAGTGGATGACAACAGTGGACCTTGTAAAGTAGATATTGGGACATGTACTGTGTGGGCAACAGCAAAAATTGCAAAATCTGTCCCCCAATGGATATGGTTCACACACACTTGCCTGGATGGAGATTAGAACCCTTACCTATCTAGTTACTGCTACTACAGTGTTACGCAATTATTGCATATGCCACAGAGCTTATATGGCTGAGGGCTGCCCAAATGTACTTCTAAGGTGACTGACATCAGCAGCACTGCTAAAGTAGGGTAATGGGAAGTGTACTGGTTGTGAGTGGGTGTTTATCCTACAAACACACACACACCTTTACATTTGCCAGGTCTGAGATTAGAATCCCTACCTAACTAGTAATTTGTACTATAGTGTTATAGAATTATCGCACGCACCACTGAGCTTATAGGGTTGAGGGCTGCCCAAAGATACTTCTAAGGTGACTGACATCAGCAGGACTGCTAAAGTAGGACAATGGGAAGTGTACTGGGTGTGAATGGGCTGAAAATCTTTAACATACAAACACACACAAACCTTAACATTTCCCAGGACTGGGAGTAGAACCTCCTACCTAACTAGTTATTTGTACTATAGTGTTATGCAATTATCGCGCATGCCACAAAGCTTATAGGGCTGAGGGCTGCCCAAAGGTCCTTCTAAGGTGATTGACATCAGCAGGACTGCTAAAGTGGGACAATGGCAAGTGTACAGGGTGTGAACAGGCTCAAAATCTTTAACCTATAAACACACGCACACACACACACACACACACACACACACTTTTACATTTGCTAGGACTGAGATTAGAACCCCTACTTAATTAGTTATTTGTACTATAGTATTACGCAATTATCACACACACCACAGAGCTTGTAGGGGTGAAGGCTGCCCAAGGTACTTCTAAGGTGACTGACATCAGCAGGACTGCTAAAGTAGGGCAATGGGAAGTGTACTTGGTGTGAATGGGCTCAAAATTTGTAACCTAGAAACACACATTTTTACATTTTCCAGGACTGGGATTAGAACCCCTACCTAATTAGTTATTTGTACTATAGTGTTATGCAATTATCGCATGCACCACAAAGCTTATATAGGGCTGAAGGCTGTGCAAAGGTACTTCTAAGGTGAATGACATCAGCAGGACTGCTAAAGGAGGGTACTGTCAAGTTTACTGGGTGTCAACAGCCTCAAAATCTTTAACCTACACACACACACACACACACACACACACACACACACACACACACACACACACACGTGCACACATACTTTTACATTTACCAGGACTGAGATTAGATCCTCTATATAACTAGTTATTGGTACTATACTGTTACATAATTATCGAACACACCACAGAACTTAGAAGACAGAGGCCAGTCCAACAGTACTTCTACAGTGAATGATATCAGCAGATTTTGTGAAGTAGGGCAATCACTCACACCTGGAATAAAACACTTACTTCTAAACACACCCACCCACACACATACACACACACACACACACACACACACACACACACACACACACACACACACACACACACAACCACTGTTTCATATGCCGGGACTGTGATTAGAACCTCTACCTATCTAGTTATTTGTATGACAGTGTTATGCAGTTATCACATGCACTATGGAGGTTACAGGACTGAAACTAGTCCAAATGTACTTCTAAGGTGAATGACACTGGCAGATGATGTAAAGTAGGGAAGTGGGAAGTGTACTGGCTGGGTAAGACATCGTAATACTTAGACTGACAGACACACACTTGCACACATACACGCACACACACACACACACACACACACACACACACACACACACACACACACACACACACACACACAAAGGTAGGTGATGTGGTATTCCAACCCCCACCTCAGTACCATCAGACAATGAATCTCATTTTCATACTGGAACATGCCAGTGTGTACAACTGGTATGCAACTGTCTGCAGCAGGACATCATTCTATACCATTCAGGGTATCCCTGTGTATGACTCACTGCCTGTGTGTCTCACTCTATCACTGTCTGTCCCTCTCTTCCCCATGTCTATGTGTGTGTATGCTTGACATATTGTAATATTTTGCCCATATATATGTGTGTGTATCACACACAACAGATGCAGATATGCCACATATGTGCCACCTACAGCTGGCTGTGGGTGATCCTGTCTGATGTGCATGTGTGGAGACAGTTAGGTTTGCATAGCTGTGTGTATGCAAAGACGTTTGCACAATACAGAAATATATAGTCCGATGTGGTTTCAGACATGGGCTTCACTTCTCTAAGTGTAGGAGCATGTTCAGTGTGACCTTCTATTGTAAGTGTGGGAATCCATTCCAAGGATAGTTGTACTCCAGTCTGAGGTGTTGTGTGCTACAGCCATACCTTGCAACCAGTTTGCGCAAGATATCTGGAGATAGGCTGCCAGCATGGGGAACAATGGGCCAAACATAGGAGGGTACTGTAACTATTGCTCTTATCAATGTATGAGTTGCTTGAGTGACAGGGTTTGTTTTAGCAGACAATTTCTGACATATGCAATGTTTGACACTGTACTGTATTGTGTCATATATATAATCAGATCATCACAGTTACTTACCAGAGAAATACAAGAGTGATGATGCACAGACCTATATTATGAGGTAAAGGCTAGACATTCTTGCATAATCCGGCCAGTTGGGAGGTGTGGCTACAGCTGATTGACTGTTGAAGCTGTGTAAAAGGTCCAGCACATTGCTAATATGCTGGCGGGGGGTCTCCTGGTTGTACAGTATTCTTCTTACCTGACAGATCATATTATGTTGTGGCCATACCTGTCAACTGTACAGATTCTCACAGATTATCCAGATGCATGCCTCATATATCTGGATGGTTTCCCTTATCATTGTGGTTTTCTAGCACATTTGTTGCAAATCACTCAGGGTTGGAATCAAGGAATACTGACAGAACTTTAGACTTTCAGACTTCACACCCTTCATGACATGCATGCCACTCCGCACCCCCTCTGTTATTCTATCAATTGTCTAACATTATGAGAGCAATATTTCAAATGTGTCCCTATAGTTGAGCCTTTATCCCACCATTATGTATGGCTTTGTCCAGATTTCTATCTCTATGAGGTTGAGAGGTATGTTACTAGCATTTAGCGGCATGGCCTTACATCTGCATTTTGTTGACTGTGTTATGCTTGTAGTATGGACCCCATGGCATTCCCCACTAAGGCAATATGGGTGAGGCATGGGCCTTTGCCAGAGGCCTGTAGGTCATGTGAGACTGCTGCAGACCATCTGTAGCAAGGTAGTGCATTCTGTCACTCATATGTTCTCAGGCTGCCAGGCAGCGGACCCCCTGGGGTGACAATGGTAAGTGATAGAACACACTGATGTGCTACTAGGCACCATATATGTCTACATATGTGAGCCAGACATCTGGACAAGGCCATGAGTAATTGGGTGACAAAGGCCTAAATATACAGACCATTGTAACTATTAGCCTTACAAACCTGGAAGGGTGATACAATAACAGATTTTTCATTAGCATGCATTTTTCTGTGGGGTATGAAGTCTGAGAAACTACAATCCATCAATATTTTCTGACTTTAGACTTTTGCGGTTTGCCAGTGATTTGCCAGACAACCACTATTTCAGAATAAAGATATCACAGATATGAAGCGAACCTGTGTACATTCTGCAAAAGGTCTGTACTGTTGTAAGGTATGGTAGGAACTATATAAGTTACTCCAACCTGTGTACTTTTCATATGTGTGGCCGCCTTGTACATGACCTGTCCAACTTCCTGGCAGTAATGGATATTGTCATCTGGACAGTGTGTACAACTCCCACCATATGTCTAGCTGACATGCACAATAGTTGGCACTGCATTTCATGGAACATGGCCCTGTCTACCACAGCACTGTACCTAGGCCAGTAGGACACAACAGCCATGAGAAATTGCTGGCCACATCCTGACAAGTATTCCCCACACATATGCATAGCTCATTGACCACGCATATTGTGGACATGCAACAAGTTATCATGTTGATTGAGACAGCCATGACAATGTGTGCTCTGCTGCTATTACCCTACACACTTACATATTACTGCATTTCTATGTGAATATGGGTGTGGGGAGCACACCTGTCAACAGTACAGATTTGAACGGACTGTGCTGATATTTGGCTTTACATTTTGGCTCCATTTAGCATAGTATTGTGCCCTGTCTTGGAGAATAGAGGCATATCACTACAGACCACAGGTTAGATTGTAATACCATACAATTGAGTTCCTGACTTCTTACTCTTCAGACAGTCTTACTGCAACTGCAAGGCCTGCTGTGATATCACTGTGTAAGGGGTATTCCATCATTGTCACCATTTGTGTGCTTTTGCCAGACATTCCTTTATGGTTTTCTATGGGTGACTTGTTGTGTGAGTCTGGGAGTAAGTATGGGATCCCCACAGTGACATCCATGCATGTGACCTATGACCCCCACTTAGTTGGCCCCCCACAATTACTGCAATGGGGTTTGTCACCTTAAATGATACTGCACAGTGTGGGGAATCAAGTACTGTGTGGGCATTTCCTGGTGTCCCACATAGCTGTCAGTTGTCTGCTGCCCTCCTAGTAGGCCACCCCATTCCCTTGCATGCATGCAGCATTTCCATATAGATGCTACCAAAACATAGTAATCCATTCTTTTATTGTTAAGAAGACTGACTTACCTTGTGCCTGCTGCAGTTTTGAGGACGGTGCTTTAGGGCTGCCTATCTTGGATGCACACAATACACTGCCTATACATGGTAAGTTACATGCAATGTGATGTGTGTGTCATCCATTTGACTGTGTGTGCGAGTCAGAGAGAGGTATCAGTCCTTGAGTCCCTACAGTGTCAGTGTGTGCGCTATGCATTGCATCTTTGCCAAGGCCTGGGCATACTGGCCACGCTTCCATCTGCCTATGGGAGCAGGCTCAGGGGCTTCCTCTTCTGAGTCTCTCTCTGCCTGTGGCGACCTTGGCAATGGCGGGGGGCTGTGTGGCTCTTCCCCATGCTGTTTCTGCTGCAGCTGTTTCTGTAGGATCATATTGTGTAGCATGGCACATAATATGAACATGTGTGCACATGTAGCTGGACAGTACTGCAAGGATCCACCAGATATGTCAAGGCAGTGGAACCGTAAGTTGAGCATCCCAAACACATGCTCTATTATGATCCTAGTTCATGCGTGTGTCTCATTATGGTGCTATTGTGTGGGTGTGTGTACATTTCTGATAGGTGTCATCATCGACGACTCCAGTGCATAGCCAGCATCCCCCAGCAGATGGCCATACGGGATGTTCCCACTGGCAAATGCTGTTACAGCTTTCATGAATGCCAGATATGGGAGTCGTGATAGTTTCTATGGCTGCAGGCACACACACATTCATGATAATGCCCAGAGCATTGCACAGGACCTGGCAGTTAATGGAGGGAAAGCCCTTGTGGTTTATGTAGACCCTACCCTGTTCATTGGGTGGTGCTTTGATGTGAATGTGCATGCAGTCTATCCCACCCAGTATGTCTAGGTGTTCTGCTACATGATGGAAGAGATGCATATTGCTGGTCCTCTCCTCACGGGTGTTGGGGAAGTAAATGTGCTCACTGGCATGTGGCAGCATGGCATCCAGGAACTGGTGGAGTACCGTGGATGCAGATGCCTGTGTGACCACCATGATATCCCCAGATGGTCTTTGGAAAATACATGTAGCTAGTATTCTTAAGGCTACACATACCTTGGTATCCACTGGGATGGGTTCCCCTCTGTTGGCTCTGGATATGAGTTGAAGTCAGCACAGCTCAATGATTTGCTGCAGTATGTCTCTGTCCACCCTGTAGCGCTCTACTATCTCCAGATTATGTGGTTCCTGGTAGGTCACCCTGGGTCTCATCAGTTTTCTCCTCCTCCTCAGTCTCTGGCAGTTGTCAGCATTATCCTCCTCACCGCCCTCAGCCTCTAGCACATACTGATGGATCAAAGCAATGGCAGCCTCTAACATGTTTTCGGTTAAACCCCCCCCCCGCATGTGTACACCAATGGTGCAGAGTTTGTGGGAAAAACCAGACTGCAAGGTGTTTGTATAGTTTATACTGTTGTGCTGCAGATGCTGCCTGTATGATTGGCTGACTATGATGCATTCCACCTACCAGCTATGTTATTTGTACTTGATTGATTTTATTCTGCTATTTTCCTTTTTTTTCTTTTTTCCCCTTCCCATTTCCACCCATTTTAAGCCCCAAAGCATACCACACAAACCCAGTGCCGAAATGTAAACAGTCCTGCTATTTCCTTTTTTTTTTTTTTTGGTTTTCTTTTTTTTTTTTTTTGTTTTTTTATTTTGTTTTAGACCCAGTGCATGCCACGCAAACCCATTTAGCTAATGTAAGCACTGAGAAATGGACCTCCCTGAACGTGAACATGCTCTTCATTTCATGGAATAAGTCAATACAGCCTCAGACACACCCCCTTGCTTAGCTGTGCTTAGCTAGGTTTATCTGGGAGCTGTGGAGCTCCAATGTGCTTACACCAAGCATGACAAACCCCCTTTTCATGTCTGCTGCTCCTGCTTACATCACTGCCTTATAGTACCTACAGGGTTAGGTGCAGTTTGGCACTTAGATTCTGTTTGTGATTCAGTAAATTTCCCCTCATTAGCATACCCCACTACCTTAATCCTTAGTTACTGCACTATACCAGAGCCTTTCCCCTTAGCAACCATTATTCCCTGTTCTGCTTGCCATAGACTATAATGGCAAAATGTAGATTTCCCTTGAAATTGTGCTTTCACATCTTTTTTTTTTTATTTTCGGCACAATCCAGTTTGACCTCTGCTGCCCTATGCTTAAATAGTCGAGATCATCCAAAAAAAATTACTTTTCCATGCCAATGGCCATATATTTGGCCATTGGTATGCCTAAAGATTATAATACATGCTTTTATTTGAGCTGTCATGCCTGTTTTGATTTTTGCAGAAATATATTCGGCTAGTAGCCGAATACATTTCTGCAGGTAATACTATTCCTGCTTGCTTCCTGAATCACTAATTCACCTAATTTGCATAGTTTTCACCAGCAAATGAGGTAATTAGCATTATTCAGTGGTGTCTTTGCAGGAATAATGCTGTCAAGCTCGTGCACGTCCCCAGGCTTGTTTACAGGATCGCTCGTCTGCCATATTTTGTGCAGTAACGCTTGCACTATTCTTGCACTCTGTGTTACTGAATCCCAGGGTTTGTTATTAATTTCTTACTATATATATATATATATATATATATATATATATATATATATATACATACATACCTATCTATATCTAGCTATCTATGTATTACAGAGAGAGAAAGACATATACAGATATTTTATCAAGGAAATACTGTAACATCATAAAAAAGCAACATTAAGTGAACTTCAGTGAAGAATATTGAAAGTGAGAAAATGAAAGCAAAACTAGAGCAAAAATGTTTTTTCCTTGAGAATTAGAGTTATAAAAATGGGGTCAAAAATTGTGACAGTAGTGGGTTTCTGCGCAGTTCTTAAGAAATTGATTTGGATCCCTGACACATTTCCCTTGCAAAACTCCACAGTCATCCAAATTTAAAAATGTTTGCAAAAAGTTACAGACAAATTATCACAGACAGAAAAATGAAGATTTATCAGTACTGAGATGAGGAATCAAAGTGAATACATTGTTATTAATTTCTTTTGGAATGACGAGAACATGTTGATGTCAGCTAACTCCCATGATTGGCACTATTACATCATATCAGAAAACCTTAGCTGTTTACTCTCCTAATCTCTCCAACTTATAAATACCAGCTTTCCCATCTGCCCTTTCCATTCCCTATATATATATATATATATATATATATATATATATATATATATATATATATATATATATATATATATATATATATATATATATATATATATATATATATATCTGATATCCACTTTTCCTGTTATTAGCTCTTCTGTTGCAGCTCTTAGTATTCTACAATTTCTACTCTCTTCGCTAACATTTCCCATCATACTTATATACTGTGTCCGTTCATTTGTCTGCACCAGTTTTACTATTTTTATTTTTATTTATTTATTTATTTTACATTTGTTAAGCGGGAAAATCCAGCTGGACCAGGTCCATTTTCAGTGGAGACCTGGGGAGAAAAGCTCCACAATTAAGAAGATATTTATACAATTAGAGACATACATACATTTATACAATTAGAGATATACATACATTTATACAACAAGACAGGTAATAGTGCAGAATGTATTTACAAGTAGAGTTATTCTTTACTTTCTTAACTATAGTTAAACTTGCAGTGCAGGACTAAGATACAGTTTTGAGAAATATTTACAAGGGTCAGTGAAAGGGTTTAGACAGATATATTCAGAGTTTGGTTCCAGTAGTTACCACGTTTTGCAGGACAAAAGTTAACAGTTTGAGATAGTTTTACAAAGGTAGTAAGAACTGCTTACAGATTTAGTAAGTATGTATAGGAGGGAGCAGAAAGAACAATATGATATATGATGAGTCAGTATTTCAATGTGCATAGATATAGTGTGATGTTTAGACTGGAGTAGATTGATAGAATGGTTTGTTTATGGGTTTTTTTATCTATTCTGGTGGGGTCTTGAATTAGTTGTGTGAAGTTGTAGACGTTAAAACTCTTGGTAGGGTTTTTGGAGCTGAATGTTTGCCAGTTGGTATTGAGGTCGCCTAGTAAAATTGTTTCCTGAGGGCAATTTTGATTCAACCAATGAAGGATTTCTTCTATGGCTGGGGAGTTATTTCCAGGAGGAATGTAGCAACAAAGGATGTTAATTTTTTTCTCATTGTTTATTGATAGAATAGAGCCTATGGTTTCAGCATTTTGAAATGA